>NC_056736.1:154937185-154979685 GCF_019279795.1 Protopterus annectens
TATATCCACCTACCTTCCCTGTGAGTACCCACTTCCCTTAAAGGCACAGCACTCCCTTATAATATTCTAGCATGTCAAGTGGTAGATTGCTGGCATCCTCTCCGGTTCAGCTGGTTAATCTGGGAATCTTGAGACAATGCTACAATTGTCTCATGTACACAGACAACCCTCTCCTCCTCCCAACAAACACAAATACATGTGAGAGATGCAACTATATAGCCAAACTGGAGGCTGAACTCTCTCAACTCAGGACTGGCAAGACCAGACAGGAGTAGAAGGTAACCACACACACCAAACCCAGTCCCACATAGACCTACCACAACTGAAAACGAAACACATAATAACACAAAGACATACTCGGAGGCTCTAACAAAAAATTTACCAAAACAACAGAGGCTCCCAAAGCAGACACCCAAATATCCACCACCTCAAAACATAACACATGCATCACATACTTCAATAAATCAGTGCGTCAAACAATCACAGCCCTTAAGGCCAAACACCATGCCTGATACACTAGTAATAGGTGACTCTATAGTCAAACACACTGATGTTCCGCTTACCAGGCTGAACAAGGAGAGGGTAATGGTGAGCTGCTTATCGGGAGCTAGGATCTGCCACATAACACACGCACTCAGGTCACTCCAAAGCAAGTACAAATATGACTCCATCATTGTCCATGCAAGCGTGAATGACCTGAGACGTACCTCCCTGGACTACATGAAAAGAGACATAGAGGAGCTCTCTGATTATGTAGCCCAGGCTGGTATGACCCTGACCCTGAGCAGCATCTTACCCTCACCAAGAATGATGCCACAATACAAAGACAAGATGACCAGCTTTAATAATTGGCTCAAATACTGGTGTCATTCTAGGGGGATCCAATGTCTGTATGCTTGGGATGACATGCTGGACAAGCCACGCTGCTTCGCAAGGGATGGCTTGCATCTGTCACCACTGGGCTTCCGGATATTGGCTAAGGCTCTTGCCTCCCCACATAGTGCCTTTTTTAGGCAAGGCTCAAAAGACAAACCCAACTCCTTAGAAAACAAAAATGGAAAAAAATTAAGGGTAATGCTGCTCAATGCCAGAAGTCTAAATCTCAAGATGCAGGCTCTCGAAGCACTCCTCAGTATGGAGGACATCGATGTCTGTGCAGTAACTGAAACCTGGTTCAAGGCTCCTGAGAGCACCCCAGCACTACCAGGCTATACCTCGTATCATGCTTTTCAGCCCCAAAACTCACGCCAAACCAAAAAAGGGAGGGGGAGTGTCCATATTCATCAAGGACACCCACACCTCCAGGTTAGTGGCAACACATGAAGCATCAGAGACCATCCAGGTGCAACTAACTGTAGGCAAAACTGCTATACAACTGGTAGCATGTTACAGACCACCCTCCCAATCTCAGGAACCCCACTCAGCCTTCCTGAAGACATTGGAGGATATGAATGTCTCACCAAACACCATCATATTGGGAGACTTCAACTACCCTAACATAGACTGGGTGCATTATTCTAGCCCAAACACCCTAGCCCAAAGGTTCCTGGAATTCATAAATTCAAACGCAATGGAACAGCTAGTCACCTCTCCCACAAGGGGAGATAATATACTAGACCTGATCATCACAAACATGGGGACAAAGTGCTCCACATCGGAAGTATACCCTTCACTAGTGAGATCTGACCACAAACTAATCACCCTGGATATACATATCCCACTTCCACCCCCAACACAAAAGACTACAGTGAAAAACTTCTCAAAAGCTGACTTTACACTTCTTAAAACTGAGATGGTATCCTTTAAGCCCACTGGGACAGTGGAAACCACATCCCACAATGCAGAATCCTTCACAAATGCTTTCTACGGACATCTCCAAGAATGCATGGATCATGCAATCCCAAATAAAACCAAGACCCTCTCCACTAAGGGAAGGCATCCTGTCTGGTGGACCCCAGCCATAAACAAATTGTATAACAAAAGAAGGAAGCTACTGCATGACAGAGCAAAATCCCATAAAGAGAAGGCATCTCTGATCAGCACTAGTGGAAAGCTACGTTCTCTCATAAAAACATCCAAGGCCAACTTTGAGAGAAAAATCACTATGGACACTAAAGATAACCACAAGACCTTCTTCAGCTATGTTAGAAACCTGGGCGGAAACCCTCAGATATGTTCAGAGTTAGTTCACAATGACAAAAAATACACTGAACCCACAGATATTGCCAACATTCTGGCAGACAGGTTCAGTGCAAATTTCTCCCCTCCCTCACCCCCAAAAGAAGAAACACTTATCCCAGCTGAATGTAACCTCCCTGTCATCTCAGATGTCCAGGTGAGAACCACCCTCAGCAAAGCTAAAAACACAGCATCAATAGGACCTGACGGTATCCCGGGTTGCGTGCTATGTGAACTCCAAGAGGAGCTAAACCCGCACATAAAAATGCTATTTAACCTTAGCCTTACTACAGGATATGTACCTGAAAACTGGTGTACAGCAACAGTAGTCCCACTCCACAAAGGAGGCACCTCTACTGACCCTGGTAACTACCACCCCATAAGCTTAACCAGCCTGGTCTGCAAAGCTATGGAAAGAATCATTATGGAACTAATAAACAGAGACATTGGGGACTTACAGACACTTGATCCCACCAAGTTTGGCTTTGTAAAATGCAGATCCTGCCTTTTGAACCTGGTTGACTTTTTCAAAACAGTCACTAGAGCCATTGACGAGGGCAAAGCAGTCCATACAGCCTACCTGGACTTGGCTAAAGCTTTCGACACAATACCCCACTCTGGCATCATAGACAAGCTCAACAGCTTAAATGTAAATCCATATGTCACAAGATGGGTGGCAAACTGGCTAAAGGATAGAACCCATAAAGTCAAAATCGCTGGAGCCATGTCAGACTCAAAGCCAGTGACAAGTGGTGTCCCACAGGGCTCTGTCCTGGGACCCTTCTTGTTCGGCATTTATTTCTCAGATGTGAAAGCAAACATGGGAGGGTTGTGGCTGACAAAGTTCGCAAATGACTGCAAACTAGGCGCCATAGTCGATACACCAGCTGACACATACATCCTACAGAAAGGCCTCACTGAAACAGACAACTGGTGCTGGAGTCATGGCCTTAAACTAAATGCCAAAAAATGTATAGTCATCCCCTTTGGGAAAAACAAAGTGCCCACAAATTATCACATAGGCGGTAACCCACTGAGTACAGAAAAAGTAATCAGAGACCTGGGGACCCAAGTCGATAGTGACCTCTCATTTGACATCCACGTTGCCAAAGTGGTTAGAACGACTTTCTACCTTGCCCACCTTATCATGAAGGGATTCACATCCAGATCAAAGGAGGTCATTGTGCCCCTGTACTCCTCCCTTATCAGGCCCATGATTGAGTACAATGCCCCATTTGGTATGTACCTCACCCGGCACTTGCAACAGCTAGAGAGACCCCAAAAGTACCTCACCAAGAGGATCAAGGGTCTCCAACATATGTCATATGCTGCCAGACTAAAGAAACTCCAACTCTATTCAGTAGCATACCGCCTACTCAGAGGTGATCTGTGCCTGACGTACAAGGCCATGTCCAATCAGGAATTGATGGACATGCTCCACCTCAAAAAATCCAAATCCATCAGAACCACGAGAGCTAAAGATTTGAACCTCAGCACAAATATGAATAGGACATGCTGGAGGGACAAATTCATAACTCAGAGGCTTCCCATACTCTGGAACAGAATCCCAGTTCATGTTAGGCAGAGCCCCTCACTGACTCTCTTCAAGAGAAGTCTTGACGAGTGGATGGGAGATTGTAGGTTTACCCTAGGGGTCATCTCTGTGTCACTACTAGACAGAGGCACAGTAAACTAATTCTATTATGTAAGGGGGTCTTCACTGTGTCACTACTAGACAGAGGCACAGTATTCTCAATCTATTCTGTACACTTTTGTACCATTACTTGGGGTGGCGAAAGCCACATCACTATGGCTAGGCTTATAAATGCCCCAGGGCAGATAGCCTAGTACCAAACTATGAAACTATGAAACTATGAAACTATATATATATATATATATATATATATATATATATATATGTTGTTGTGTCTTTCGGCTTTTCCCGGTTAGGGGTCACCACAGCGGAACTCCGGTCCACTAATGATTGGCAGTAGAGTTTTACGTGCTGGCTTGCCGGGCCTAACGCACAACCTTCAACGAAGGAACGCCCATTCATGCATGTTGCCACACAGAAGACGCTCTAACTGAGAATCGAATGGGCAACGTCTAACTGTGAGGCAACAACGCCACTGCAGCACCACCACCGCAGTTTTATTTATATATATATATATATATATATATATATATATATATATATATATACATATATATATATGTGTGAGTGTGTGTGTGTATGGATCTATGTTACAGTTTGTTGTTTGGGATATTTTTGCAGTGACCCTAATGATAATGGACATCAGCTGGGTATAACAGCCCTTTGTTTCTAATGCTTAGTCAAACACTCTGCTTGTGCTGTGCTGACAAGGTTATAACAAGGCCGAAATATGCATATCCACAGCTAATGGGGTTTGGCTTTATTGGCCTGAAATTGTCCAGTAAAATGAGGAAACAAGTCATGGGCATTCAGAATCGCCAATGAGCTGAAACACCTGATGCTCATAAGGGTAATTTGCATATATCCCATGTGCCTCTGATCCAAGAGGATTGGGAGGTCACTCAGTGGAAGTTCTAGCTTTGCTGGAGTTTTCAGTTTGTTTTTACTGATTGGTTTTTCAGTGACCTTCTCACTCATTGTTTTAGTTTGTTGTTTGGGATATTTTTGCAGTGACCCTAATGATAATGGACATCAGCTAGGTATAACAGCCCTGTGTTCCGAATGCTTAATCAAACACTCTTCTTGTGCTGTGCTGATGAGGTTATAACAAGGCCGAAATATCCATATCCACAGCTAGTGGGGTTTGGCTTTATTTGCCTGAAATTGTCCAGTAAAATGATTAAACAAGTCATGGGCATTCAGAATCGCCAATGAGCTGAAACACCTGATGTTCATTAGGTTCATTTGCATATATTCCATGTGCCTCTGATGCAAGAGGTTTGGGAGGTCACTCAGTGGAACTTCTAGCTTTGCTGGAGTTTTCATTTTGTTTTTTATTGGTTTTTCAGTGACCTTCTCACTCATTGTTTTAACCAGTTGTATTCAGTTTGTTGATACCTCATTGTGTTTTACTTAATGAATCATAGTAAAATCATATGGTCCTATATGAACATGCAACCACAACAACAAATGAAACTTGCTGTCCTATTCCTTGTGCCTTCTGCTTTTACAGGTTTATTGATCACTTTAAGCCTAGCCAATTTCCATTAGTGAGGATCAAGCTCTGTACATTTTGCTTGGTAAGGTAAATACCTTAACCATTATCCTAACCTTTCTATGACAACTTAGCAAACAGGCCTCCTCAAGCTTTTGGGAAAATAATCTATATTTCATCTCTATGATCTTTTGCAATAAACTCTATAAAAATATATATGTTTTTGTAAAGTTATACATGATATGTGTTTCTAAACAACTTTCTTAAAACTTTGTTACTTCATTGTTTTCTAGACATTTTCTAGAAATAACTTTTGGACATGTTACTAAAAATTAAAGTTTAAAATAATGACATTATATTTTATCCCAATTCTTAGTAAATTCCATAACATTTCTGTAACCTCTGCTTTGCTATAAGTTTGTAAACATTATTCATTCTGTCTTCAGCATTTCAATGTTTTAACAACTGAATTTTTTTATTTCTTATTTCTAATGTTTGTGTATTTGTGCTCACCGAGGGGTCAGGTGTGTGACATACTTTTATTGTATAGGCTTACTACAAATTTCTATAGTATACAAAAATGGTGTAGTTGATATTAAATCATTTTTAAATACTGAATATAGCCCAATTTTCCCATGAGTGTAGATTTTAACTAAATCCCATATGGCAATAAATCATACTACTTTCTACAAAAATGTATTTCTTTATTTATTTAGTTTGCATTTGTTGACCAGGATAGTCCGACTGGATATATGTCCAGTCAGAGTCAAAGTAAAAAAACTTATCACTGCAGACCGACAGAATTACTTCTCCTTGCTTCAAAACAACCATAAAACAAACCCACAAAAATTTTGGAAAGGCATCTCCACCCTCCTTAATCCCAGCAAAATAGAAAACCCCAGCCCTGACCCTAATGCACTAGACATAGATCTAGCCACACAATTTAACTCATTTTTCATCAACTCCATTTCCAAACTAACCTCATCCTTCCCAAACAATACACCCTTCACTTCTCCTCCACTCTTCTCTAACAATACTTCACCCTCCATTTCTGCATCTCCTTTCATATCTTCCCTGTCATCACCACTCTCTAACACCCTCTCTTGTCAGCCCCTACCTTTCTCAGTAAACCCCATACCCATATCTACCATAAAAAACTCCTCCAGAAACTGAAACAATGTTCAAATGCCCCTGATAACATTCCCTCATACTTTCCAAACATAGCTGCAGAAGCCATTGCCTTCCCCATCGCTATTCTAGTCAATCGCTCTAGCCAAGAAGGTCTAGTACCCCAGATTTGGAAAAAGGATTTTATCATACCCTTACATAAAGGAGGCAACAATAACAATATCTCTATTTTCTGTCCTATCGCCATCCTAACACCCATCTCCAAAATTCTAGAAAAGTGCATTCATCTAAAACTCCTACCCTATCTTATTGACAATCACCTACTAACTCCCACACAACATGGATTTAGACCCGGACACAGCACTATGACCACCCTGCTTTCCTTCCTTGAAATTGTAAATAAAGTACGGGACTCTGGCAGCATTATATCTATCCTCCTACTTCACCTCTCTAAGGCTTTCAACACCATCTCTCACAGTCTTCTTGCTAAACTCTCTAAACTAAACCTATCCCCCTCCTCTCTAAACTGGTTCAACAGCTACCTCTCCAACAGACAACAAGCAGTAAAATGGAACAAAGCCACCTCCTAATTTATTAACACCTCCATCGGTGTTCCCCAGGGATCCATCCTGGGTCCCCTCCTCTTCAATATATTTATAAACGACTTCCACCGCTCCATCCCTTACACAAATATTATCCAATACGTAGATAATTCAACTGTTATGCCACCTCTATCCCCACACTCCTAAAGCTTACCCAAGATGCATTCTCAATCACAGAACAGTGGAGGAAAGAAAATCACCTAGTACTCAATGCCTCAAAAACCAAACTAATGGTATTTACCCCTCTAAAGCTACCTCCATCAATATAAGCACATTCTCCATTTCTTGCCACAACAACACATCTCTCGAATTGGTATCTGAGGCCAAGCTACTAGGCGTCCTCATTGACAACCAGCTCAAATTCAACTCCCACCTACAACTAAATATTAAAAAAAACACCAAAACTTGGCATGCTCTACCGCCAAAATCACTACCTCACCCCTTCCACTAAATTTACCCTCTCTACCACATTTCTCATCCCTTCTCTTCTCTATGATGCCTCATTCCTAACTAACTTACAGTCCTCTCTTAAGACACGACTCTCCTCTTGCTATAAAAAAATTGCCAAGTTCGCCACCAGCCATAAGTCTTCCACTCACCACTATGTATCCCTCCACAAACTAAGTTGGTTAGAACTATCCAATCATCTCAACTACACACAACTCACTTTTGCTCACAAATTCATCTTCATCCCCTCCCTCTGTCCCTTACTCTCCTCTATGTTTAAAATGCACCTCCCAGATAGACTACTGAGATCTAACACCCAAAACCTAATAGAACTGTATAAACCAACTCATCCCCCAGGTAAAAATCTCCTATCCTTTGCCCTTGCATGCCTCTGGAACTCCCTACCACCATCCATACGCATCACCACAAATCACTCTTTATTCAAAAATCACTTCATTCACATCTAATATCCCTTTGGGAATGCTTCTGCTCCCACCCCACATAATCCCTTCTCCTCTTTACACTGGCAGCATCTACTTCACTTTATTCTCTAATTCTTACAGCATGCTCTAGCATGTGCTAAGTCATGAGAAATAAGCTACTTAGAATCTATAAACTGTATTATTTCCTTCAGAAAATATACCTTTAAAATGCAATGTTCTCTAAAATGCAATGCTTTTTTATTTAGTTTAAAATACAATGTTCTTTCTAATGTAATTGTTTTTTACTATTCTGTAGTATTTGTACTTAATGTAACCTAAAACCATGACTGTAATCTTTGCTTGTATTTTGAGCTTTTCTCCCCAGGACTCCATTGAAAATGGGTTCTTTTTAGGCCCAATGGATTATCCTGGTAAACCAACTACAAATAAATAAATAAATAAATAAATAAATAAATACATTTTCATTTTCAGCAGAGAGAAAAGCTCCAAGATAATAATATACATTGAATATTTAGTATATGCTAGTTTTAAGCAGATTGCAGTCATAAGCAATACCAGCATTTAGTACATATAGTACTAACTTATTATAAAACACTTTACAAAACTTATTTTCAAAGTTATACATACATAACATTACATTCAGGTTTAAGACACATTGAGCAGCAGTTATAAAATTGATCCTTCCTGAAATGGTGTGGTAGAAAAAAGTTAGAAGTAGTTGAAGGCAAGGCACTCAAGTAATACAGAGGCCACTAGTCGGGGTTAGTGCAAGGACATAACCAATGAGTTTTGAAGTATTTCTTAAGTTTGTTTTTGAATAGAGTTAGTGAGAGCTCTAGGGTCAAGTCAGCTGGGAGTCTGTTCCATGGTTTTCCAACAGAGTTGGCAAACAGACAGTCCCTAGCTCAGTAGTTGGACTTATATTTTTGAACTAGGAGTCTAGTGGATGATCACAGTGGCCGGGTGTGGTGTAGGGGCTGATAACATTTTTTAGTGCAGGTGTATTTTTTGGTTGGTAAAGGACTTTATGTGCCACTATTAGCTGGTTGAACTACAGTAGGCTAGGAGTTCAAGTCATCATAGGTGATTTAGGTTGTGACAGTGGTATGTCCGGTAGGCTGTTCCTGTAGCAAATCTGGCAATGTGGTTATAGCAGGATGATAGTTTATTAAGATCTGATTTGTTTAAGTTGGAGAATAGAGGTGAGGCATAGAGAAGAGTTGATAGTAGATGGGAACAGGCAATTGCAGTTCTAGCAAGTGGGATAAGGAAAGGTTTGATTCTGTAAAGAGAGCCACGTTTTTTATTAATGGTTTTGATAGTTTGATTGATATGCACATCAAACTTCAGGTTGTTATCAACTATTATACCCATTAGTTTAGTCTGGACTTCTGAGGAGATGATAGTGCCATTGTTAGTGGTTATGCTGAAGGATGGCAGGGGAGTTCTTGGTGTGGGGGAAAAGAGGAGCAGCTTAGTTTTGTTGGGGTTTAGGATTAGATGTTGACTGAACAGCCATTCTTCCCCTGTATTGAAGGTATTTTGGGTTAATATGAATAGAATAGCTGGTGAGGTATCAGAACAAATTAAGGTGGAGTCATCCGCATATTGAATGCAGGTAGCATCTGGGATGACTGAATGAAGGTCGTTGATAAAGATGGAGAACATAAGGGGTTCTAGTATCAAGCCATGGGGGACTCCTAATGTGATGGGTAGGTGAGATGATAGCTTGTCCTGTCATTGGACTGCCTGCTGCCTGCCCTGCAGGTAGGATTGAAACCATTGGAGTGCATGGTTCTTTAAGGAGAAGGTCTTAAAGGTATTTATAAGCATTTTGTGGTCAACCATGTCAAAAGCCTTGGATAGATCTAGAAAGCGTGCTGAGGATAGTTTGTTATTATTGTGGTTGTGGTTAATGAAGTTAGAGAAAGAGAGGAGGGCAGAAGTAGTACTGTGGTGTGGCTTAAAGCCATGCTGAAAGTTGGACAACAGCTTGTTCTGTGTGAGGTAGTGCATGAGCTGTATGTGTACACACTTCTCCATAATTTTAACTAGAGATGACAGAATAGCTATGGGTCTAAAGTTTGACAGTTCAGTGAAACTGCCTCCTTTATGGAGAGGTATGACATGGGACATTTTCCATAAAGTGGGTACAGTAGCTTCAGATATAGCTCTGTTGATCAAGATTGAGATGGGGTATGCTATGGTATTAGCAGCCTTTTGCACATAGTCTGCTGGGAGGAGGTCGGCAGCTAGGGAGGTGGGTCTTAGTTTCTTAAGTAGGGCCTGAATATGTTGAGTAGGAACAGGTTGGAAGGTGAAGTATGTTTGGATACTGGGTGTGGCTGCATTAGAATTAGAGCCATTGGGAGAGAGTTGGCTGACGAGACCAGATAATCTCTGTGAAGAAGCTGTTGAAGTCATTAGCAATGTCTAATGGGTATTTTTGCTGGGAAGCTCAGCGGAGTGAAGTGGCAGTTTGGCCTGGGTGGAGTAGTTTGTTTATTCCTGCCCAGAACTTTTGCAGTTTGTTTTGTTGTTTTGTTGTTTTTGCAGCAGATGCTAGTAGTGGTTATTTTTGTCTAAGGTTATGGATTTTTTGGTGTCATTCTTTTGCTGTCTGAATCTTAGTTGACTAAGTGGGGCTTTTGTTTTTCTATAGGTGGCCCAAGCTTTGTTTCTGGGTGAAATTTTGGTATTGGTATCTTTAGAAAGCCATGGTGCAATATTAACTTTGTTTCTAGTAGAGCAGCGGGGAGTATGGGAGTTAAGAACAGCAAGGAATTTGGTGTTAAAGTATGCTACTGCTTCATCTAGGGGGGAGACTTTTTAGTACTGACCAGTTGCATGCCTTACGTTTATTTTGAAACTTGGTGAGAATAAAATTCTTGTTGTTTCTTAATGTTCTATAGGTGTGTTGGTAGGAGCAGTCTACTCTGAGCTTGATTACATAGGTGAGACAGTGGTCACTTAGGTCATCAGGCAAAGGGCCAGATTTATAGGATTGAAGATGGGCATTGATGAGTATCCAGTCTAGGGTACTTTCCTTGTTATTTGGTTTTCCTGTCCTGGTGGGGGAGGTTATGATTTGACTAAATCCATAGAGGATTATGTGGCTTGTGAGGGTATCACAAGAGCAAGTGTTCCAGTCAATGTTGAAATCCCCAAGAACAATTGTTTCTTGGGGGTAGTTATTGGATAACCAATATAAGAAGACTTCTGTTTCTGTGTTCCTCCCTGGGGGAATGTAGACACAGACAAAGTTTATATTTTTGTTTTTATTAATTTGTAGTTTTGAGATAAGACTCTCAACATTATTAAACTGGGGTGGCTGTTGGATGTCCATGCTAACAGATAGGGTAGACTTGTAAAGTATGGCTACCCCACCACCCTTTCTGGTGGTACGGTCTAGTTGAAACATGTTGTACCCTGGTGGCAAAATCTCATGGTCCTTGGTGGCAGGGTTTAGCCATGTTTCTGTTAGGCATAATATAGCTGGGGAATGAACAGCTAAGAGGGCAATGCAGGTGCTGCGTTCTATTATTTATGCTCCTAATGTTTAGATGGCAGGCCAGCAGTGAGTTAGGAGGTCTATTTGTTGGAGCTATGTTGGTGGGGAATCTAGTAGGGGGATTAGGGTCAACAGGTTAGGATGGACCTGGGTTTGGGTGGATGTCGCCATCCTTTGTGAGGTTGTAGTGTATCCTGAGTATGAGCTTTAAGATTTTGAATAAAGTTTTGTAATAGTGTCTAGTTTTAGGACTAATGTAACTAAGTCTAGTAAGATGATAGTATTTAGGGGTTAAGGAGGTAAGCATGAGGGGAGTGAGTAAGGGTGCATTATTATCTGTTTTAGATGGGATGGATGTTTGGAATTTAGGGTAGTGGAAACATGGGTTACCCTGATATTCGTAGGTGGTAAAGAGATATGGGATGAGTAACAGGGGTAGTAGTAGAGTTAATAAGAGTATTTTGTGTGATAGGATATCTACTAAATGAGACTTGAAACTTAGGCAAAAGGAATAGTAGAGGTAGAGGACTGGTCCTATCAGGTTGAGGGTGGTGCTGTTAAGTGACAAGTTGTTACCGATTGGTTTAAAAAAGTGGGGTGTGGTCTAGTACTAATAAATGTTGCAGCACCAGGGGCGAGAGGAATTTGGGGACAGGGTGGGGTGCAAAGTGAGCCTGAGTAAAGCGAGGGCAAGCGGAGCAGGGATGAACCAAAACCAATGCCTGTACTAAGTTGTAGCAGTTTAACCTGTAAAAAAAAAAAAAAAATCAGCAAAACTCCCAAGCAATCTTTTCGTTATAATGAACAAAGAATGACCCTTACACACCTATCCATTGCAGCTCTTTTCATACAGTTTCCTTCAAATTAGGAAAGCTTGTGTATGCAAAATGTTAAATGATGTTCATTTTCTAACAAATCTTGTTGAGCAAACCATTTGCTTTCTCTTTGTGCTTTTGAGCATACATAACCTTTTACTATAAATCTAAAATGTTTATTATAACACATTTTGACACACTTCATTCCCAAAAACAAAGTGGCTGTATGTCTCTATACATCCTTTCAATTGAGAGGTCATAGAATGAACCTTTTAATTGAGAGGTGATAGAATGAACAGTCTTACTGGTTTTCATGTGGCAACATACGCTGTTTCCTTCTACTCAACATATAAAATAAATGAGAGACAGGACAAGACTTTTGCAGATGAAGCAAGTGAGATAATAACATTTATTGCCTCTCACATAAATATAATGTGTGATCATCCTTTTGTTCAGATGCTAAAAGCTACTCAGATCAATCTAAAGGTGTTATTGCTCAGTGCTAGGAGCATCATCAAGAAACTGCAGTCACTAGAAGCGCTCTTCACCCTGGAGAATGCGGACAACTGTGCAGTTACTGAAACATGGTTCAAAGCCTCTGAAATCACTCCAATTGTGCATGGCTATAATGCCTGTCATGCATTCTGATTACCCACTGAAAATGAAAGAGTGAAAAGTGGAGGTCTAGCTATTTACATTAAGGATATGCATACCTCAATGCTGGCCAAACAATAAGGCATGTTTGAGCTACTCCATGTCGAACTAACTATATGAAAAACCCTTTATCATATTCTTGCTATCTACAGGTCACCTAAAATGAAACAGGAAACCCATACATCATACTTGAATTTAATAGGATCACTCATCATCCAACCTAATACCATTCTCATGGGTGATTTTAACTATCCCTCCATTATGAACATGCAGGCCCAAAAGTTTCTTGACTTTGTAAACTCAAATGCTATGGAGCAGCTAATTGGTACCCCCAAGTAGGGGTATAACTATACTAAAGCATGAGTGAGTGCTGCCACCCTCCCCCAAGTGTGATGTCTTCACTGGTTAGATCAGATTATAAAGCAGTATCCCTTGAAACAAAGGTAAAACTAGACCTCCCCCACCTAACTCCAAAAACTTTAGTAACTTTTCTAAGACAAATTAATTCCTATTAAGTGATGGCACAGCTAGTTTCCATGCTTCCTCGATCCCAGAAAACACTAAAGTCTATTCATAGGTGTACACAAAAGCCCTGTACAACCATATAAACAGTTGCATAGAAATGGCAGTACTGGCTGAACTAGGCTCGGGTCAAACTGCAAAAACAAGCCACTCTGGTGGACCGCTGGTATTGATAGGTTGTACAACTAAAGAAAGAAAGAAAATTCTGTTGAGAAGTAAGAGGAAATGTGTACAACAGAATAAAAAGTCCCTCATTAGTCTAAACAAGTGAATTAGGTAACTAGTCAAGCATATAAAAGTAGACTTTGAGGCAAAAATAGTCTCCAAAGCTAAAGATAACAATAAGGCATTTTCAGTTATGTCTACGGTCTTAAAGGCAACACCTCACCTAATGATGTGCAGAATTAGTTGTGGATGGCAATGCCTATATTCTGCTAGAAGATATAGCAAATCTGTTGGCAAATAAATATTCAGCTCAATTTTCACATCCCCATCACTGAGAGGTCTCCCCCAAGAAATACCCTCCACCATTCCTCCACCAATTATCACTAAAGAAGAGATTTCCACTGTAGTCTCTAAAGGTATAAATACTGCTTCGATGAGTTCTGATTATAAACCAGGTTGCATCTTAAAAAGCTTGAATCAAGACATATCAGGATCATTGGGCTCTCTGTTTAACCACAGCCTCAGGACTGGTTCTGTGCCAATAGACTGGAGAAGAGCAACAATAATCTCTCTCCACGAAGAAGGGCCATCAGTTGACCTGGGTGATTACAGACCCATACGTTTGACTAATATTACAATTAAGACCATGGAAAGAATATTCATGGACCTGATAAGTAATGACATATGAAACCTCCAAACACTGAAATCAGCACAATTCAACTTTGTCAAGGGCAGGCCATACCTATTAAATCTGGTGGACTTTTCTGAAAAAGTCACTAGGGCCATAGATGAGGTAAAAAAGTGCATACCATCTACCTTGACCTGGCCAAGGCATTTGACATAGTCCCACACATGGGCGTTATTAACAAATTCACAAAACTGGACACAAATCCCTATGTCACCAGAGAGATAGTAAGTTGGCTCACAGACTGGACACATGCTGTTAAAGTGGGTGAATCCAGATCCAGCATGAGTCCAGTTACTAGTGTTGAGCTACAGGCCTTAGTAATGTGGCCATTCCTGTTCAGAATATAGTTCTCTGAAGTCAAGTCTAATGTGGAAGGCCTCTGGATGACAAAGTTTGTTGATGACTGCAAGCTGGAGGCACTCAACAAATCCCCTAGTGATGTAGAGATTATTCAGGAGGGTCTAAATCAGAAAAATGATTGGTGACAGAGCCATGGCCTAAAACTAAGTGTGAAAAAATACATTATATACCCTTTGAGAAGCCAAAGACCCCTGCAAATAACAACATTTATAACACACCCCTAAAAGTAGACTCAATGGTAAGAGATCGTGGTACAGAGACAGACAGTAGCCTAAACTTTGACTGCCATGTGTTCACAGTGGTGAGGAAGTCATTCCAATTGGGACAGCTTATAATTAAAGGTATGGCATCCAGATCTAAGGAAATTATAGCCCCACTGTACTCAGGCCTCATTAGACCAATAACTGAATACAATGCACAATTTGGCATATACTCAACTAGGCATTTACAACAGCTCAAATAACCTAGAAACGTCCTCACAAAGAAAATGCATTATGTTAACAACATGTCCTATGCGGATTTACTAAAAAGCCTATCCCATTACTCATCTCCTACCGACTATTAAAGTGTGACTTATGCCTAACCTGCAAGGCACTCACAAAGCCAACCCTGATGAAGCTGCTATACATCCACAACAGAAACAGCATAGAGGTCATCTAATCTAGGAATCTAAACCTTATCAGTGGCTCAAACAAGGAGAGTTATTTGTCACAGAGATTATGCTTTCTTTGAAAGAGACTTCCTATTTCCATAAAACAGAGCTCTTTCCTAGCCTTCTTTAAATATAATTTGTATCAGTGGATAGGGAATGAAAAATTCACACCTGAGATAGCACCTATGTCCCTGATGGACAGGAGCGATCTGTACAATACTTGAGGTATATGCACAAACCTATGCCATCTTACTATCCCAGGATCCACATAGTGGGTAAAATTGGGTTATACTGGCTACTCCTGTAAGTGCTCTTTAAGCCATTAGCCTAGTAATCTCATATGAACCTATGAAACTATATCTTCCTTATGGTAACTTTTAGATCTTGCCTGATCTTTTAAAAGCTATCTTTAATTTGGGTGGAATTTGATTACAGCAATATTAATGACAGTATACATCCATGGTATTTAACTTTGATATTCTCCAAATGTTTAGTTCTATTTATGACCACTTGATTTATATTTTTTGTAGATAGGAACAGAACTCAAAGGCATAAGTGACAGATAAGACTATATGTGTGGGAAGAGTATACCTTGCAGCTGAATTTTTATAGTTCATCGTGTAGTTCTAATATGTTTGTTTCTTTGAAGTCACTGACTTCAGGGGTGTTTGTTGTGGTGGGTTTGTATGACCTAAAGGAGAAGATTATTGATTTGATTGGATTTCACCAGAGGTGAGGATACTGTCATAGCTGTGCACATAGCTACAAGGTTAGTTTAAATGGTTTAAGGAAAAAATGATTGATTTGTGATTGGATCTGAGTAGAGGTGAGTACACTGTCATAATTGTGCAAGCAATTATAAGGTTAGTTAGAATAGGGTCAAGAGGATTTTGATTTTTACTGGCCAGTTAAGATACTTTTACAAAGAAATTATTATTTATCATGTCTAGGAATTTTTAGACATACCCGACCATTGTAATATAGGTGTTCCAGTTAATTAATGAATAGTTGGCATCAGTAGTCAAAGTATTTTTTATTTATGTGTAATTCTGTAAGCATTATTAGACATTATTTATGGTGTTCTGGGAACATAAAACACTACCTATAACATTCTATGACTTGATACTTTGTGTTGCTTAGGGCCATTTCTTTGTTTGCACATCACATGGAAGCTATATAGGGAAATTTTGGTCTGTGAAAAATATCGATACTCTTTTACTGTTTACAGAGGGTCTGAATGTGTGATACTTGCTGAAATCAGGTAAAGAGGGATTGCTGGTTTTACAATGAAGCTACACCTCTGTTACAACACAGATATTCATATTTTCAAGTTACAAGACAGCCTCAAGATTTGTCAGTTGGTTAAGACATTTTGCATTTAGCACACTAACTTTGATGTAGTTTGTATTGGAATTTACCGCAAGCCTTTTTGTTGTCCTGGAATGCAGTAAAAAAAAAAGAAGCCAATAGTGGACATCAAGTGCATAATCCATACAGCAAATGTTTGTAGCAAATTGAGCTGCTGATCATCTTGTTACTGTAGAGTAACATCAGTTACATAGCCGATTATTCAAGTTAATTATCTTCTCTTTGTATTTGGTCATCATCTGGGCGTGGAAAGCATTTCTTTCTGGGCAGAGCCTTAACTCCATCTAGAAATGCATAGCAAGTTCCAATAAATCTCTACATGTCCATCTGGTTTGGCAGTCTTGGGTCATTAATACCAACATAGTCCACCGCTAGGTTATAGTCCTATGTATCCTCTTTGGTGGATTATATATCCTTCATGATGTTGTCATGGGTCTTGGATCAAGAAGTACACCTAAATGTCATACTTTCTTTATCCAGACTGGTGAGTGTAGAGTCAGTAACATGACAATGGAATCACCAATGACTAGGATGTTTCTACTTGGATGCGCAGGCACAGCTAAGATGGTTTGCAGTCTGCAGCCTAGCAACACCAGTGAGATATAAGTATGATGGAACTGTGTTTGAGGAATGCTGCTTAGGTTCTTTAGTCCTGATTCTTTTATATTTCCAACTAATTGTCACTTTTTTAACAGCAACATATATTCTAGACTCATAGGTTCATAGGTTGGTACTAGGCTATCGGCCCTAAGGCCTATACAAGCCTAGCCATAACAATTCCCTGGCTATTTCTTCTTTCAACTAAAAACCCTGCCAGAACTGGTGTTTCATTTAGCAATCCCCTGTCACTTTCTCATTTCCTATACTAATGTTAACAATGCCTGGTAGTGAATTTAGTCCCCATCATGTGGTCCAAACATCTGCTTAGCCTTCTCCATCTGTATTATCTTTCCCTCTCTGGTTATTCTTATTACGTGTCTCTTTGTACTGCTTGGCTAGCTGTTAACAGTATCTGTATTTGGCTACATCTATGTATGTGGCAATACGCTCTTACATATCCTAGAAGCAAGCTTAACATACATGAATTTAGTGTGATGTTCTGGCGATAATGATGAATTTATATGTTCATTACTAACTTTATTTGCAAGTGAGAGGGTGAACTCCAGGTTATATAAGCAACTGCAGTATTCACAAATCATGTCATGTTGGTCAAATAGTACTTGAATGTCATTTTGCAGTTTATACTCTGTAATAGAATTACAAGTATATTGAGGCTAGCAAAAGAAAGGATAGATGTAAAATGGGCTGCCATCTTTGTCAGGTGAGTCAAATTACTGAGAGAAGGAATAGCATATTGAAGCAATTCAGTCACTTAACAGAAAAGATATGTGGGTTGGGTAAACCATGCTGAGAAAGTGATATACTAGGTACGACAAATATGTGTTTAAACTCTGCAATAAGTACTTGCACCTACAGGGAAGAATTTACATAATGCAGTCAAATCTGGAAGTAATACACAGGTAACGAATGGAGCAGCACATCAAATGCTGTTCATGTGCTAAGGTATGTGGGCTGAAAAGGCAGTATAAATTAACACAATACCATCCAAAAGCAGTAAGGGATACACGCATTTTATATAAGAAAAAGAGTGAGTGCTGAACAAGTAGCAAAATGACACACAGCATAGTCTAGAGTAGCAGGTTCAAATGTCACTAATAGTATAACTGGAGGTTATCTTATATACCACGCACTACATTCTTCAAGGAATTACTGCCACCAACTGAATGAAGAGAGGTCAGATTAGAGACCCCAAAACATATGACTTAAAGAAAAAAGGGGCAGGTGCTACATGGTGCCTGTTTCTAGGATTTCACAAAAAACATATTTCAAAGTAGGCTTGGGATCCAAAAAAGATTGCTTCTGGGATCTCTAAGTCACTTCTCAGATGCTTAGATGTAGCCAAGTACAGATGCTGTTAGTAGCTAGCCAAAGTATAAAGTGACATGCAACATGAATAACTAGAGATGTAAAGATAACAGAGCTGGATGAGTTTAAGCAGAAGTTTGAATTGCAGGTTACAGACTATCTCCCCTACCAGAGATTGTTAACAGTATTACAGCAAAGAGAAAGGCATGGGGATTGTTAAATGAAATACCAGCTCTGCTCATGTGTTTAGTTGAGTCTGGAACATTTGTTGCTGTTAACAAAGGGACAATTAGTAGTATTTATAAAATATTACATGATAACTCTAAGATGGATCAGTGGAGGTTAGACAATATGGGAAAAAGAGAGACTGAATGGAAAGGCAATATACAAAGAGACAATAGGAGGGCATCTGTGTGGCTTCAAATATGCAACAAAGTCCACAGAGTTTCAGATTTTTACATGGAAGTGTTCGCATCAGTATTTTTATAGCAAATGTGAGAGAATTTTTCCTCAGGTAGACAGCAAATGTTGTCAGAAATGTTGGCAGTGGAAATGATTGTAACTAAGGAAATTATTATTTGAAACTGGGATGTATAAACTCCCGAGACATAACAAGGCCTTACTAAATGTAATGTTATTTGCTACGAACAAAACAATTACTAGAGCATGGATATCATCATCTAAGCTAACTGTAACTGAAAAACAGAATATAGTAAAGGAGGTGAAAAATCTGTAAGTTGGATGATTCAAAAAAGGAAGAAGCAAATTACATAGAAATAAAGGGAATTTGTGGGAACAATTCATGTAGAATAATGTTCAGAGGAAAAGTGAAATTTAATAGAAGGTAAGAATTGAGCAAATTATGTACTACTGGCATGAATAAAATTGTTAATAAGTATCCTGCATGAAAATAGTTTGTTTCTTTTCTATTACTCTACACGTACCAATTTCACATTTAAAAAAAATTTCATATTTAGTAAAGGTGGTTAAAAAATAATTGTTGATGATGGCTATGCACTGATCTGGGAGCAGCAAGAATATATTATATCGACAACATTAATTTGAGCAGTTGACCTGTGGGCAGCAAATGTTTTTATAAGTAAACAGCAGCAGGAGCATACATTGAAGTGCAGGTAAACTGGGAGCATAAATGAGATGTTGGAAAAAAAAAAACTAAATAAATAAATAAACAGCAACAGGCACAGCCCAGAACTGCTCATAGCCAAGTTGCTCTACAATGAACAACCATCATCTGCCCTGCAAACTAGGCAATGGGCAAACACAAACGCAAAGATTGTCTAATATTGATTATAAACACCTTAGAACAAACTGATTACATTTATTCAGTGCAAGTCACCCATCAAAATCAATCAGAAACAGAGCTGGATCCAATACTAGGCCACCTCAGCAGATGCCTAGAGTCCAATAGCTTGGATTGTGGCACTGGGGGCTACCACAGCATTTAATTTTATAAACAAAAATGTATATTTTACATACTTCCATGCATTGTACATTTTTCCTTTAAGTTCGGACTAATTTGCGAGATTTAAACACACATTGGAACTGGAGAACTTGGGGGCTCTGTCCTTTTGGAATGTACCTTGGACCTGAGAATTTGAAAATGATGCTGAACATACATTGAACTGGACAACTGTAGCTACTGTTCCTTTCCCTTTTGAAGGGCATAGGCCCTCAGAGGTGTGCTTATGTGCACAGAGCATTTACCTTATGAGCAAGCATTCCTGGTTCGATTCCCACTGCAGTCCATTCCATTTTCCATGACAAAGCACAGTATGAGTAATGTTTATGTTGCATAACCCACTAAATAACATATTTTCATGAACTCGAGTTCTGCAGTAAATGCACATGTGAGGTGTAAGTGTCATAATGAATAAGGCATTAGTAAGCAGGTTTAAGCCCATTTGCACAGTGGTAAGCAATGCCTACACTGGTTTAGCAATTGTAAAGCTAATTCTCAATAAGCAGATGTAACGGCAGGTTAGCAGTGCTTACCGTCACA
Organism: Protopterus annectens; assembly: GCF_019279795.1. NCBI lineage: Eukaryota > Metazoa > Chordata > Ceratodontiformes > Protopteridae > Protopterus > Protopterus annectens. The sequence goes on from NC_056736.1 coordinate 154,957,814, forward strand.
CAAACCAACTTACAAATGCTCAAGAGTGCCTTAATCACTCTGTATCCAACAGCCCTTGTTCTGCCCATCAACAACCATGTAGGTCTCAAACCTAAGAACCTATACACCATAGGCACTATGGTTAGCCACCAAGTCATCACTGAAGTACAGAAGAATGAGGTATCAGCAAACAAGTCCTCACCATAGTAAAACAAAACTGAACCTGTGAAAGAAATCAGTATATAGTCATATGTTCCATAACCAACTACATAACATAAATATGTGATACTGGAGTACAGCAGTAAGCCCAGAAGTGAGGTGTAATTATAACAGAGTGTTAAAGTCCCCAATAAAACACAAGGACCCCATAGCGTGTACGTACACATTAATCATGGACACCAGGCATACATATAAGGTGTAATGAATAATAACTCAATGCCAAAAAGGAATTATAATGCAAAGTCTAATGTAAGCAATGCTAAGACTTGCTCAGGGCAGCTTAGGAGGTGTAAGCAACATGTAGGGCAGCTAACTCATTGTGCCCAGTGGTATACCCCTTTAAACAATCTCAACTGTAGGTAAGCAGGTTTGCCCATAGCTTAGCCTTTTCAAAACTGGCCAGTCAGAGAAAGGTGTGAGAAATTGGCCCTACTTAAACCCAAGAGGTGGGAATACATGTCATAACTGGTTGTAGCTTCCCCTTGCAGGCACTATGGCAGTAAGTGGAAAAGGTGTGCACTTTCGGGTGCAGTGCTGGGCCAGTACCAGGGCTCCCAATATAAGGCAGAGGCCTGGGACTGTCTCACCCATGACCTCACCAGTGGCACTGGCATACCCCAAACTGTTGAGCAGGTCAGGCACCACTGTGCCGAACTGAAGTGGTGTAAGGGGGACCTCTTGGAGGAGTGGCTCCAAAAGGCTAGAGTGGCATGGGATATTCCAGTCGTATGTATCACCCCAGTATGTGTGTAATAATTGCCAGCTCAAGTATAGCATGGATATGTATGGCTAAATATTCCTCTTTTGTCCCCCACAGCTGCAATGGAGTGGGCCGCAAACCAGGATGCCCACATCAATCACCTAGCGAGGTTGTGACGGGAGGCAGGTCAGTAATACTCATGCATTTACTGTCATAGGAAATAAAACTAAAAGTAGTAGTAAATTAATTGCCTGTATAAAACCTGTAGTGTTCAAGGCAAGTACGGCATACACTAGACAATATGGCAGGAAGCGTCTCATATTGTTTGTATGTCAATAAAATTGTAATAGCCTGATAAAACAGATCTAACTGCTGGACTAAATGTGTATATTCTGGTATCATATGGTAATGTAGATTTGCAATCATGTAATAGTACTGTTGTAGTAAGCACTCTGTTACCCACACCGTGAACCATAAATTGAATGTGTAGAAATGCCTGTATATGACAGATGTAATCCCTAGAGGCCATTTAGTACAACTGAGAGACACATAGACAGTAAACAGGGTAAATGCAGACAACAAAAACTGAATCGCACATGCAACTGAGATGTGAGCTGTTGTTTTTTTAGCACACACAGCCACGGTTCGAATCCTGCCAGTGGTAGTACTCTGCATACAGAATCATACCCCACAACTGTACAGATATGTCCAGAATGGCCAGTAAAGTGGCCCATATCTTTTGCATATCAACATGTCCCCCTGTGAAGTCAGTGGGATGATCCCAGGCGTATAGGCAGCAAACAGGAAATACAATTAATTGACACACATCTATGAGAACAAAGCTGGCTCACTAGCAACTCTCCAATACCTTATGTGAGTAAGAAGCCACATATGTCCCATTTACACCCCAACTTGTCAAGCTGTGGTCAGAGTGTATAAAGTAACAGAGTGAGATGTTTGTGCATAATAGTAATGTGGAATCAGGTACTGTGTGTGGGAACATTCAGGTAGTGCTAATAAACATTCCTCCCACAGGTCTGTCAGATAACAACACTGTGCCCAGAAATACAAGAATGATATGCAGTTGCTCTGAATAATGAGGTATTACACATCGCTGTTGCCCACACTGTCCTACAACTGTCTAGGAAATCTGTATAAGAGTGCTGTAATTCAAGGTCAGAATGCAAAAGCACAGGGGATTAGTAAGACAGAAAGCAGATAGGAGATATACAGCAATATCTATATAGCAGACACAACTGTGATGGACAGTGTTTAGGTTGTAGCAGACACAGCCATGGTCTGAATCCTGGGAGTGGAATTAGGTTGCATACAGAATCATACCCCACAACTGTACAGATGAGGCAATAATGTCCAGTAATGTGCCCATATCTGCTGCATGTTCCCCTGTCCCCCTGGTAAGTCTGTGGGATGATCCCAGATATTTAGACAGCAAACAGGGAATACAAGTGATTGTCAAACATCTATGAGAACACACCTGTCACTGTAACAACCCCCGAAACTGTTAGGAGAGCAATGTTTCAAGTATGTCCTATCTACACTTACATGTTGTCAAGCTGTGACCAGAGTGTGTACATTAAGAGAGTGAGATGTATGTGCATAATACTAATGTGTAATCCAGAACTTTGTGTGGCAACAGTCAGGTAGTGCTAACAAACATTGCTCCCACAGGTACGTTGCATACAAACACTGTGGTGAGGAATACAGACCATTATAACCTGTACTGGTACTGTTCACTCTGGTACTGTAAGGAATTGTGAGTGTTGCAGTTTCAATGAATAATAAAGTATCACTGATCACTGTTACCCACACTGTGCTGCATAATATAACTGTGTAGGAAAACATCAATATGTGTGTGTCAGGTCACTAAAGGTGGAAGAGGGCAATATTCTAGATATGTCCCGGCACACCAGCATGTGATCACCACATGGCCAGAGTCTGTGCAGAAACAGTAGGATAGCTATGTGCAAAACATCAACCCGGAATCCAGGAGTATGCGTATAAACAGTCCCTCTACAGGTATGCCAGGTAAAAGGTGTATACTGCAGGTAAAACCGGTTTATGTGTAACGATGACGATAGCCATATCACTGTCCAAACTAAGGCTATAGGGTAGTGTAGTAAGACTTGTAAGATACAACTAACAGCACTGAATAGGAAAGTAATGTGGATTACAGGAATATACTAGTTGTTAAATGACATATTTTTCTCCCCCCATCATATCTCCAACAATAATCAACATACCCACCTCAACTGGAATGTAATGACTCCGATAATATCCAATTGTTTGATAAATATTTAAATGGTTCCCATGCATGTGCTATATTGAATTATTCCAGCATTGGTGGCATGGTGCCATCAATTTACCAGCATGCTGTTCTTATTACCACTGTGGTCCCATATATGCATGTGTTCTGTCTGCCATGCAACTGTTCCATATTTGGTATCTGGGTTAATGGAAATATCTATGCATGCTGTTATACCTAACCCTGGAGTGTGGTGACTATTACTAACCCACATATGATGATGAAATCTAAACACTATAGCACGCTTGGGATGGCCGGTCCCAGCGGACCCACCTGTCCCACCTTAGCTGGCCATGGCACCGGGCACCAGCATGTCTGGGGCCCAACTCACATGCTGGTGCCCAACCCGGTACCTCCCTATCCATTGGTCCTGCACCACCTTCAGGTGGAACCACCTTAGGGGATGGGGCTCGCCCTCCTAGGAGTGGGCATGGACAGGCACCTGTCACTGTCGCCAGGTTGGGGTCCATGGTGCATAGACCAGATCGACCAGCAGTTTGGTGATATTCTATGCCAGCTCAACGGCTGCATGCTGTGATTAGAGAGTCAAACAGGCTCTGCGACTCAGCCCCCAGCACAGCCACCTTCAATGGGCTGTGAAGGTGCAGTGGTGACTGCGCATGGGTGGGGACCTCAGTCCCACTGTTACCACTAGGGGGCTTGTGGGCTTCTGATATCCCAACAACCCTCCCCATCAAGGTGTTTACCCCCCACATGTGTCATATACTGTCCCTGTTTGTGACTTGTTTGTCTTGTTTGTTAACCTACTCAACCTACCTCTCCAAATATACCTACTACCCTTCCCCAACATCCCACTTTCACCTGAAAAATGAAAAAAGGGCATTCTGTTCCCACAAAAAAGTCTCACCCCATATATAGCTGTCCATTTCACACACATGTCCACTGGACACATGTAATCCAGTCTAATTGTTATCACAATGTATTATTGTTGTGCTCATTCACTCCTAGGGGTTTGAGTGTCCAAGTCTACCTCCAAATTTAGTGTATATGCACAGCTGTTGCTGTAGAAGAAATGGGCAACTATGGACCTTCCCTACACCCTTCCTGCACATTTATTTTTTTTTTATTTTACATTTGTTGACTGGGCTAGTCCAGCTGGATATATGCCCATTTTCAGCAGAGGCCTGGGGAGAAAAGCAACTCGAAAACACAGTAAAATTTATATAACAGTTTTTAACAGATAGAGATACAATACATATTTAAGCAATTTTATACATGACATATTTTACAGATGTGGATACTTTAAATATACAAGCAAAAATTTTTAGTTGAAAACACATCTGCTTACAGAATCTTATTACTTATAACATTTGGTTAGTTATAGGGAGATATTGATGAAGGCATTTTAGTAATATAAAAGGCCCATTTTCTTTATGGTTTTCAATAGGCAATTAGTATACACAGTTGATGTGACGGGTGTCTTTGTGAAAAAGGTGTAATTAGTCTGGTTTTGCACAGGGACATAACCAATGGGATTTAAGGTAGGTTTTCAGCTTGCTTTTAAAATGAGTTAGTGAGTGAGTTCCAGGTTTTACCTATGGTATTAGAGAACAAAGAGTCACCAGCCATATTATTGGTTTTACCTATTTGTACTAATATTTTATTAGATGGGCTACATCCCTGGCTATTTTCCCTACTGCCTTTCCCTCTTTGTGTCCCTTTTTTCACCACTGTCCTATCAACCCCTTTTTCTTTTCTTTTAAAGAAATTAGCATGAGGATAAGCAGGAGTAAGCACTTTTAAGCAGCTGTAAATGGGTTTAAGCCTGTTTGTGCAGGGGTAAGCAATGTCTACACAGGTCACGCAATTCAGAAGTTAACAGAGTATAAGAAACTATAACCGGAGGTTAGCAGTGCTTACCTCCATGCAAAGACACGTAAACTCACTTACTACTGCTTTAAAGTGCCTTAATCACACTGTTTCCAATGGCCTGTGTTCTGCTCAGCAACAAAATAAACAGCCTGTGTAAGACTTGAGCCCAGGACCTGGCACACCATTGCCAAAGTGATTTACCACTAAGCCATGTCAGATATACATAACCCTGATGGTTTCAAAACAAATACCATCCAGCCCAGTCATTCAACAGTACAGAGAATGTATTCCAACATTTAGATGTGTGTGTGTAAATATATTAATATCTAAACAGATACAACATATGTATATATATATATATATATATATATATATCTGTTGAAATATATACATATATATATATATATATATATATATATATATATATGAACATATATACATGCAAATGATTGCATATATAGATAAATATGTCTACATCTATATGTCTAAATATATACAGCAGGTTATATGTATGTCAGCAGACACACACACGCACACACACACACACATATATATATATATATATATATATATATATATATATATATTTATATATATATATATATATATATATATATATATATATATATAGGTATATACAGACATACATCTGTAGATAGCAATGGGGACATAAAAACATATATGTCCACATGCAACGTTAATGGGGTTGAGAGGGCCCAAACAATATATGTCTTGTGCGTATAGGTATACCCCCCAACAGCCAAACACGTCCCCCACTACACTACCAAGTGTTGCAGATCCCATAACCAGGACCAGACATGGCATGGGCAACCCTAGGATACATATACACAGACACATATATGCAGACACATATATACAGATACAGATATACATATATATGTATACATATACATAGATATATATGTAACTACACATACATATGCAGAGATATGTACATTAAGTTACATATGTAGTACATGCACACAATATGGAACAGCCACTATTTCTACAGTTACCACCTTACCAACTGGAGACTGTATGAGCCATCTGTGCAAATGACATTCATTGCCTGCAACATATACCCACAGAGATTTCAAAGGCTATAACAACACACACAAATGTGCATAAACGGGAAAGCTTTATCTGTGTACTATTACAATTGTATATGCCATGGCATATAGCTGTTTAGACATGGACATCCATATAAACTGAGTAATGGAACTGTGAAACAGGTATACTAACACAGTAGTCCAGAAATGTTAACAAATGTTGCTGTCCAGGCCAAGGCCATCAAGTAGTACAATAGTAAAGACAGACTGGGCCACAGGATGTCAAGCAATCAATGGTAAGTAATGCAGGTGTATAGTTCAGGAGCCACTAACTACACTCTGTAGACAATCCATAGGGGGTAAAGACCTCAGTTGACACACTGGGATGTAACTGTTACATAACAAGGCGCAACTGACACCATCATACGCACACTGACAAGCAGAACAGTCTGTATGGCATAACAGGCTCTACAGTCATGCCACTGCACAGAGTAACATACACCTGTGTGTAAGTGCATCACCACAACCAATGTGAACAAAGCCGCATCTACATATGGCATGCTAGCATATTATTGCAGTATATGGACTATCTGTTCAACACCAACCTCATATGTGCCACCCACACACTAACACTACATAGACTGGGCCGCTACACAGTGTGGTCCGCTGCCTGTCTGTCATATGGGACATGTGCATGTATGGCCGTACAAGCATGTAAGCTGATAGGGTAACATACTGTGGAGCAGCATGTAACATCAGATAGAACAGGACCAAGAACAAAGACATGTACCACAGTCTGTACACAGGCCAAGGTACATAGTAACAATACACACACTGCCAACAGTCACCATAAGTACACAGAACTCAGAACTGTACACACAACTACAGAATTTCCAGGTTATGTTATCAAATATAACCCCTACTATACATTACATGTGTAGCAGTCTGATATCTCACTGGGTTGTTACCAGATATGATGTCACTAATTATGGTATACAGTACATATGCAGCCCTTTCTTCATGACATATGTACACAGGTTGTCAGGGTTTTGGCTGGAGGCTCATACACAGGGCCAGTATTGACATGTTGCTCTGATAACCTCATACATTTACTGTTGTAACAGGGTTTGTTGCACCATATGTCTTATGAGGGATTTGAAGTCAGTAACTCTCACAGCTGTCACCATCTATAGACTGCAATCCTCACACTACCTTCTGCAGTTCACAGGTAGGTGCTCAGTGGGTAACACCTGAAACAAAAGGCACCACACACTGGCCAGTCTGCAGATGGCCCTACATATGGGTGTTCCCTCATTAACATAGCACTCACATGGCAGGTATGTAAACATGTAGGACAGCCATATCCACACACCCTGTTAAACCAACATTACTCCAAATGCAGTATAGCAGCACTTACAGGTTCATAGGTTGGTACTAGGCTATCAGCCCTAGGGCCTATACAAGCCTAGCCATAACAATTCCCTGGCTATTTCTTACCACACTATTTACTTCCCTGGACCTCTGTCTAGCAGGGCAACTGACGTGATTCCCGGGGTGAATTTCCTTTCTCCCATCTAATCGTCAAGGTTCCTTTTGAAGAAGGCCAAAGAGGCACTCTGCTTGACATGTATGGGCAGTCTATTCCAGAGTCTGGGGAGTCTCTGGGTCAGGAACCTATCCCTCAGCATGTTTTGTTTATTGTGATGACAAGGTTTAGATCCCTGGAGCATGTGGCTCTGAGGGATTGGGATTTCTTTAAGTATAGCATGTCCAACAGCTTTGGGTTTGATATGGCCTTGTATGTTAAGCAGAGATCGCCTCTGAGTAGACGATATGCAACAGAGTATAGCTGGAGTTTTTTAAGGTGGCCAGCGTAGGGTTTCTGCGTTAGGCCTGTGATTCTTTAGTGAGGTATTTCTGCGGCCTTTCCAGTTGTTGCAGATGTCTTGAGAGGTACATACCAAATGGGGCATTGTATCTATAATGGGTCTAATGAGGGATGAGTACAGTGGGACAATGACCTCCTTTTTTCTGGATGAAAAGCCCTTAGTGATGAGGTCTGCCACATAGAAGGATTTCCTGACTGTTGTGGCGATGTGGTTATCAAAGGTGAGACCACTGTCCACCTGTGTCCCTAAGTCTCTTATCACACTTTCAGTGTTTAGTGTACTGCCACCTTTGTGGTAATTCACGGGTACATGTTTTTTCCCAAAGGGGATAACTATACATTTCTTGGCATTGAGCTTGAGCCCATGGCTCTGGCACCAAACATCTGTTTCTGTAAGGCCCTTTTGTAGAGTATCCACATCATTTGGGGATTCAGTAATGGCTCCCAGTTTGCAGTCATCTGCGAACTTTGTTAGCCAGAGTCCCTTAGTGTTGGCCTGTACTTCAGAGAAGTAGATGCCAAACAAGAGTGGCCACAGCACTGAATCCTGAGGTACTCCACTTGTCACTTAGTTGGAACTGGATTTGGAACTGGCTACTTTTACAGTGTAGGTTCTGTCAGTAAGCCAGTTGGCAACCCATTGGTTGATGTAGGGATTAATGCCCAGCTTAGTAAGTTTATCTATGATTCCAGAGTGGGGAATGGTGTCAAAGGCCTTGGTGAGGTCTAGATAGGCTGTGTAGATCACCTTACCCTTGTCCATGGCTCTGGAGACTGATTCAAAAAAGTTAATCAGGTTCAGGAGAAAAGATCGGCCCTCCACGAACCCAAACTGGGTGGGGTCAAGTGTTTGAAGGTGGCCAGTGTCTTTGTTTATAGGTTCCATGATAATACGCTCCATGGCCTTGCAGATAAGGCTCGTCAGACTGATGGGCCGGTAGTTTCCGGGATCCAAGGTGGATCCCCCCTTGTGGAGTGGGATAGCTGTAGCTCTGCGCCACTTACTGGGCACAAAACCTGAGGTGAGGTTATGATTAAACCTGAAACTTAGGTGAGGTGCCAGTTCATATTGTAGCTCATGTAGTACACAGCCCGGGATGTCATCTGGTCCCATGGATGCTGTATTCTTAGCTTTGGAGAGTGCGTTTTTTACCTGTGTGGCCATTATTACTGGAATTTAGCAATCTTCTGTTATTGAGATGGGCCATTTAGGGGGTGAGAGGGGGGTGAAGTTGGCACTGAATCAATCTGCCAGGATATTGGCAATATCCTTGGGATCAGTATATTTAATGCCATTCTGTTTTAGCTCAGAGCAGATCTGAGCATTGCCATTTAGATTCTTGACATAGTTATAGAATGCCTTGTGATTGTGTTTGGAATTTTTGGCAATTTTATTTTCGTAACTAGCTTTGGAGGATTTTATGAGGAATCTCAGTTTCTTACTGAGGCTGGTAAGGGAGGTTTTTGCATCCAGGGATTTTCCTCTTTTCTGCAACAGTTTCTGCCTTTTGTTGTAAAGTTTGTTTATGGCAGGGGACCACCAGATTGGCTTCCTTTTTTGGAGGAGAGCATCTCGGTTCTATTTGGGATGACATGATTCATGCATGAGTGGATGTGCTCGTACAGTGCCTTAGTGTAGGATTCAGCAGTTTAACTTTCAGTTCCCGTCTGCATGGGTGTCATGAAGTTTGTCACTTCTGACTTGAGTAGCATGAAGTTGGCTTTGGAGATGTTTTTTATGGAGGTTTCCTTACTGGGGGGTGGGGGTGGGATGTGGATGTTAATGGTGATTAGCTTATGGTCAGACATGACTAACAAGGGGGTGACCATAGGTGTAGAGCATCGATTTCCCATGTTGGTAATGATCAGGTCTAGGATACTGGAGCCCCTGGTGGGACTATGGATTAGTTGATCCAGGGCATTGGATTTTATGAATTCCAAGAACCACTGGGCAAAGGTGTTGGTACACAAGTAGTTTTCTCAGTTAATGGCAGGGTAGTTAAAATCACCCAGTATTAGGGTATTTGGTTCTATCTTAATATTTTCCAGTATTTTTAGAAAGGTGTAGTGAAAATCTTGGGGCATGGTGGAGGATCTGTAGCAAGCTACAGTTTGGATTGCAGTCTTACCTGGTGTTATTTGCACCTGGAGAATTTCAGATGCATTGTGTTGGGCAACTAACCTGGTGGTGTGAATATCCTTGGTGAATATTGACACTCATCCACCTTTAGTATTTTGGTCCTGGTTTGTTGGCCGAAAAGTGCGGTAAGAGTTGTAGCCTGGTATTGCAGGGGTACTCTCTGCAGCCTTGAACCAGGTCTCAGTTACTGCACAGATATCAATGTTCTCCATTTTTAGGAGTGCCTCGAGAGAGTGCATTTTGAGGTTTAGACTTCTAGCCTTGAGTAGCATTACCTTCAGATTTTGCATGCTTGTACCTGTTACGGTGGTAGTTTTGTCCTTTGAACTTTGCCTAGAAAAGGCACTATAGGAGTGGCAAGAGCCTTAGCCAGTAACCTGAATCCCAGGGGTGACAGGTGCAGACCATCTCTGGCAAAGCATCATGGTCTGTCTATCATGTCATCCCAGGCAGACAGATACTGGATCTTTGAATGACACCACAAGCTTAGCCAATTGTTGAAGTCAATCATTTTGTCCTTATATTGTGGTAGCATTCTGGGCGAAGGTAGGATGCTACTCAGGGCTAGGGTCATACCTGCCTAGGCCACATGATCTGAGACCTCTTCAATGTCTCTTTTCATGTAGTCCAGGGAGGTATGTCTCAAGTCATTCACTCCAACATGGACAATGACAGAGTCATATTTGTACTTGTTGTGGAGTGACTTGAGTGCATGCGTTATGTGGTGGATCCTGGCACCCGACAGGCAGCTGACTGCAATTTTCTCCATGTTTAACCTGTTGAGTGGGACATCAGTGTGCCGGACTATAGAGTCACCTATGACTAAATTGTTAGGTACATTGTCTTGCCTTAGGGACTCTTGCTGGGTGGCACACTGGTGTTGTGAGCTATGTGAAACTTTGGTTGTGATTGGTGTTTGTTTGCGTTTTAGCTTCAGAGGTCCTTGTTGGAAAGGTTACAGTTAAGGGCCTCTGCATATGTGGATTTAGGGTTTCTATATGTGGGTGTTGGTGGTGTGGGTTTAGAAGGGCTATGTGTTGCTTGAGGTGTAGTGTGGGCGTTAACCTTCTTCTCTTGACTGTCTAGCACAATCTTGGGTGGAGAGAGCTTTGCTTCCAGTTTGGCTATGTAAGTGCATCTCTCACAAGTTGTAGTGTTTGGTGGTAGGAGGAGAGGGTTGTCTGTGTACATGAGGCAATTGCTGCATTGCCCCAGTATGCCCAGATTCACCAGGTGGATAGGAAAAATCACCGGAAGCTGACCCTTGGACATGCCTGGTGTGGTGCTTTTTTGTACAGGAGCTGTTTTCCCTTACCTTAGCAAGGTACTTTGCAATTATAGGCTGTTTAGTGGCTACGATTAATTTCTCCTTATTAACAAGGAGAGTTGAGTGCTTGTATCAGTTTAAGGCTTCCTAGCGCTTTCCAGCAGGTATTAGAGCAAGTACTAGTCACAGGGATGCTTAAAGGTAAGATGAAAAAATGCACACTGCAGTGTGCACTAGAGAAGTTAGATGAGAAAGTAGGTAACTTAAGTTTTACATGTTTAAAAAGTTAAGGTTTAGTGGAGAGTTACTATTTTTAAAACACCAAGATGGACTACAGTCTGTAGTCAGGTCAGACACATCCCCCTCCTGTGTGCTGGTCTGTCTCCACAGTGTATGTTGTTAGAGGTACACGCCAATCCATCTGAGATGCTGTTTGTCAAACAACAGATCGAGTTCCTTCTCACAGTGAATGAAAAGCCCAACAGCAACATGATGTTCCTAGATATTGGTGTGTGTTTTCATGCAATTGGCTATGGGAATGTTACCACAGCTGCTCCACATGCAATCAGCTAGAGAAGGGCTGCAATTTGTGCAGAGACCATCAGTTGATCCTGAGCATCACTTAAAATACACATCCTAAGCAAAGCAGGTATAAGTCTCCACATTCACTAGAGAGGGAGTAAGAGAGGCAGTCAGAGGCACAGAAAAGCCAGGAAGGGGTGGGAGAGTAAAACTTATGCAGGTTTGTGTCACACACCTACCAGTACAGGGTATCAAATCCCCGATGACTATGCAGTGCTATCACATGTTGATGCAGTTATTAGATGTGCCACATAGGTTACATGTTGGTGAGCCCTCAAAATGTATATGTGATGGTGAGTGACATCTGCAATAGGAATATGGTAGCTATGTGGTAGGTGTAGTACCCATGCCTGCCGGCATGAACAGGTGTCAACGTCAACACAGCCACACTCCCACAGGGACATACACACACATTGAGAAACTTGGCAGGGCCAGGAATATAACTCATCACTAGTGGGATTGCCACAACACAGTACTGTGCAGTTATCACATGCACCACAGGGGTCATATGGAGGTTATATGTGCAAAGGGTATGTGAAGGTGTCTGACAGACAGTATGCTTCTCTATACCAATGGGGGTTGTAGTGAGTGTGAATGTGATCATATGCATCATACACCAAACACACAGACACAGGTGCCTGTACTGACATGCATGTGTGCAATGCTTCATGGGTGTGTTGTGGTTGACGGTGCCAGATGGCTTTTCAAGGCTAGGTGATGGGTATACCTTGGCATCAGGCCACATGACAATGGTCTGCATTGTGGCTCAGGGCTTTTGTGTCTGGAGTTGCCCACACAGGTGGGTATTGTATTCACCATCCAGTCACCTGAATGAATATTACATGTGGCCAACGCTGTGCATTGCTTGCCATGTATGTGCTCCTTAGTCCATGAAATGGACAGTGTCTGGGATGTGCACACCTCTCACATGCATGTGCAGTGACATGTGGAACTGTACTTGGAGTGTCTGGCCTATGTTGTGTACACTGATCATTATCAGATGTGCCAGTCATGATCTCATGTGGTGGGAACTGTTCATGAAAAGTGGGTTGGCCCTGCACCTACATTGATAGCATGATACCGGTATTCCATGGTGTCAGTGGCATCGGTCCATACAGGGCTTGTGTTTCAAGTATGTTATGTCCTTTGTGGGTCACATTTGATGGCACCACAGGTGTTGCAGTTGTCCAGTGGGGAACATGGGGGAGGTGCACTGTTGGCATGTACATGCCTATTGGACTTATGGACAGGGTGCCATGTCCTCTGTAGCAAACTGCAATCACACCATAGTTACTATCAGAGTGCAATATGCTGGGTACCACCAACATAGCGGCTGTTGCCTAGGCAAGTGTGTGTGTGTGCGTGTGTGTGTGTGTGTGTGTGTGTGTGTGTGTGTGTGTGTGTGTGTGTGTGTGTGTGTGACATGGGTGGAGAGTGTACCTTAAGGCTTGCTAATGTTGTTCAGCTGGCATTGAAGTCACATTTAGGGGTATGGATTTGCACACCAGCCTCTTGGTTGTTTACCATCTGCTGTCCCTGTACAATGGACATTGTGATATATACCTGGCCCACCATATAAGAAGTTTGCAAAACCCACTCCACATTGAGTCCAGTTGTTACACACTCACAGCCACTGCCACATGATATGAATGACAAACACACACACACACACACACACACACACACACACACACACACACACACACACCTGTCATGTCTGGGATTAGAACTCCTACCTAACTATTATATTACACTATAGTGCTACGCCGTTATATGACATGCCATGGAGATTAAGGGAGCTTTCCTTCACTAAAGGTGCATTTCACAGTGAATGATATAAGCAGAATTGCCAATGTAGGGCATTTGAATTGTAGTGAGTGTGTGTGTGTGACTAGCCTAATATGCATTGCTCTCTACACAAACATAGAAACACACACAAAACATCCATCAGTGCCATGTGTGAGGACAGAACTACTACTATCAGAGTTTTACATCACACTACAGCCTGATGCTGTTATAAGACACACCACAGAGATTACTGGAGTTCTTTTTCCCCAAAGGTGTATCTCATAGTGAATGACATTAGCAGGATTGCCAAAGTAGGGCATTTGAATGGTAGTGAGTGTGACTAGCCTAAAATGCATTGCTCCCTACACAAACATAGAAACACACACAAAACATCCACCAGTGCCATGTGTGGGGATGGAACCCCTGCCAGAGTTATATATCACACTACAGCATGATGCTGTTATAGGATGCACCACAGAGATTACTGGAATTCTCATTCCCCAAAGGTATATTTCACAGTGAATGACATCAGCAGGATTGCCAAAGTAGGGCATTTGAATTGTAGTGAGTGTGACTTGCTTAAAAAGCATTGCTCTCCACACACACACACACACACACACACACACACACACACACACACACACACACACACACACACACAAAATTGCCAGTTCTTGGATTAGAACTCTTACCTAACTATTCTATCACAATAGAGCAGTATGTAATTATAGGACACACTATGGAGATTACTGGGCTACAACCTTCCCAGAGGTGTATTTCTAGGTGGATGACATCAGCAGCCTTGCCAAAGTAGAGCATTTGAATTGTAGGGAGTGTGACTACCCTAAAAAGCATTGCTCTCTACACAGACAAAGTCAGACACACACACACGCACAAACACACACACACACACACACACACACACACACACACACACACACACACACACACACACACACACACACACACACACACTTGCCACATCTGGGATTAGAACTCCTACCTAACTAGTTTATCACACTACAGCAGTATGCAGTTATAGAACGCTCTATGGAAATTATTCGGCTACATCCTTCCCAGATGTGTATTTCTAGGTGGATGACATCAGCAACCTTGCCAAAGTAGAGCATTTGAATTGTAGGGAGTGTGACTACCCTAAAAAGCATTGCTCTCTACACAGAGTCAGACACACACACAAACGCACACACACTTGCCTAGTCTGGGATAGGAACTCCTACCTAACTATTTTATCATACTACAGCAGTACGCAGTTGTGGGACTCACCACAGAGATTACTGGGCTACAATTCTGCCAAAGGTGTATTTCACAGTGGGTGACCTCAGCAGGCTTGTCATAGTAGAGCTATGGGGAGGGCAGTGTGTGTGTGCATGGGCCATAACCCTTTCATCTAGAGGTTGACACACCGCATGCAGGCACACACAGGGTCATATTCCACAGGTATGTGTATACAGCTGCTAGATGACTACTTCCTTGTACAGTCATGTTACACAGCTAGCATGTGCACCACATAGTCTGTAATGCTGACAGATACCAGTGACTAGTATCTACAGTGAGTGGCATCAGAACCTCATGTGGCTGTGGCCCTTTGACTGTGTGCTGGGTGGGACAGGCCTGGATGGCTCCTTGTCACAGTCACCCTCTTCCACACATCTATGTACATCTACCTTTGGCTTATTATAGTGTATTGTCCTTAGATATATGTCTGTATTCCTGTCCACTGTGTGTGCAAACCATGTGTGGTGTATACTGAGTGTCTGCACTAACATCTGCAACTGCCAGATATGTCTGGCCCACTGGTGTTTTCAGACATGGCCTTCATTAGTTTAAGTGTGTGAGCATGCCCAGTATGACCTTTCAGTATGTCGTTGACTGACATTACCTTCATTTCTCTAAGTGTGTGAGCATGCCCAGTGTGCCCATCTGCATTGAATGTGTGGATCAAGTCCAGGTAGTCTGTACTGCAGTGCTGACCTATGTGTTGTACAGGTAGCATACTGCTTCTGCAGGGTATCCATCGATCATTTGGCATTGACTGTTACTACATTCTACATTGGATGGGGGGCACACCTGTCTATTTCTACATTTCTACACAGGACTGGAATGGGGGCACACCTGACTGTTGCTACATTTCTTCCTCGGATGGGGGGCACACCCGACTATTTCTACATTTCTGCACTGGATTGGGGGGGCATACCTGACTGTTACTACATTTCTACGTAGGATGGGGGTGGACACATGACTATTTCTACATTTCTACTCAGGATTGGGGGGCACACCTGACTGTTACTACATATCTACGTAGGATGGGGGGAGCACACCTGGCACTTGTACACATTTGCTATGACTGTACTGGTATGTCAGTTACTCCATTTCATTCTGTAGTCTTACCTCTCATGCTGACTAGAGGAATACCAGTGTACTACATATCTTAGTTTTTATTTACCTGCATATTAGTTTCTGACTTCCTACCATTCAGAAATGACGTCCCACTGCCTGACCTGCTGTCGTCTGTCTGTGTAGGCTTGGGGGGGAGGTTAACCATAGGCCTCATTCAGAGGCCATAGCACAGCTTTTGATTGTGTTTGTCTACACCTGCCCTGCTGGCTGTGACTGTTGTTGGGTATGTGAACTCCCCCTGACTGGCATGTGTGAGTCACTTATCTTGTGGGTGTCCAAGTATTGAGGGTAGTGTTGCAGGGCTGCCTATGTTGGATGCACATAGTACACTTCCTACACATGGTTGAGCACAGGTAGTGTAATGTTTGGCATCACTTTTACTGTATGTGAGTTAGCAAGAGGTGTTATTCCCTGGGTCCCTCCTGTGTCAGTGTATGTGCTATGCATTGCCTCTTTGACAAGACCAGGGCATACTGGGCATGCCTCCTTCTGCCTACTGGGGCAGGCTCAGGTTGTTCTTCCTCTGAGTCACTATGTGCCTGTGCAGGCCTTGGCAATGGTGGGGGGCTGTGTGGCCCTGCCCCATGCTGTTCCTGCTACAGCTGTTTCTGCAGGATCATATTGTGTAGCATGGGACATACAGTGACAATTTGGGTACATGTAGCTGATAGGTACTGCAAAGCTCCACTGAATGTGTCCAGGCACTGGAACCATGACTTGAGCATCCTAAACACATGCAATACTATAATTCTGGTCTGTGCATGTGCCTCATTGCCTCATTATGGAGTTCTTGTTCAGGTGTGTATGCATTTCTGATGGGTGTCATTAGCCACAGCTCCAGTGCATATCCAGCATCCCCCACTGGGTGACCGCGAGGGATGTCCCCATTGGCAAATCTCTGGTACAGCTGCGTCAGATGCCAGATGTGAGAATTGTGATAGCTTCCAGGGCAGCCAACACACACATTCATTATTATGCCCTGGGCATCGTATACAACCTGGCAGTTGATTGAGGGGAAGCCCTTGCAGTTGATGTAGACCCTACCCCTCTCACTGGGTGGTGCTTTGATGCATATGTGCATGCAGTCTATAGCACATACACATCAAAGCACCACCCGGTGGTGGTGCTTTGATGTATATGTGAGTGCAGTCTATAGCACCCACTACCTCAGGGTATTCTGCTATTTGGTGAAACAGTTGCATATTGCTAGCCAATGACTCACGGGTGTTGGGGAAATAAACGTGCTCTCCGACATCTGCTGACATGGCATCCAGGAACTGGTGGAGTACCCTGGATGCTGATGCCTGTGAGATCCCCATGATATCCCCAGTTGGCCTTTGGAAGGTACCTGTAACTAGTATTCGTAGGCCTACACACTGGGATGGATTCCCCTCTGTTAGTTCTGTGTGACAGGCGTGGCCGGCACAGCTCAACAATTTGCTGTAGGAGGTCCCTGTCCACCCTATAGCACTCATGTAGCCCCTGATAAGTTACCCTGGGTCTATACACTCTTCTCCATCTCCTCCCTGTAGGTTGGTCAACAGCATTCACATCCTCACCACCCTCAACCTCTTCCACAAGTTGTTATATGATAGCTATTGAAGCCCCTATCATTTTGCTGTTGTGAGTGTTAAAAGTACCCCACTTGTTTACACCAGTGGTGTAGAGTGTGGGAAAAAGCAGAGGGAAAGGTGTTTGCATAGTTTATAGTAGTGTTCTGGGCTGGTCTGGTCTGCTGCCTGTGTAATTGGCTGATTCTGATACATTTCATCTGCCAGCTATGCTAGTTCTCCTTGATTACCTTCCTACTGCTGTTTTCCCTTCTCATTTCCTTCCTGTTTAACCCCAGGGGTGCACCGTGCAAACAAAGTGCTCAAATTTGCACAGTGCTGCTATTTCCTGGTTTAACTTTTTTTAAAAACCTTTAAAACCTGGTGCGCAGTGTGCACACCAGCTTAGACAATGTAAAGAGTGCTAGGCAGATTCAGACACACACCCCTAGCTTAGCTGCACTAGCTAGGAGCAGATCCGGGCCACAGGGCTCCAATCCACCTACAATATGCCTGTCACACCCCTCCATGATGTCAGCTAATTCCTAGGTTTGCACCAAGCTATTCCTACTCTTACACTGCTGGGACCTTACTAGCATGCTGGGGAAAACTGGGATTCACTATCATTCCCCTCATTTGCATAGGATTGCCTGATAATGCATAGTTACATGTCTCACACTGAGCGTCCCCCCTTAGAAACCCCTACTCACTGGCCATGTTGTCTTCTGCCTGCCATTGACATGCATAATTTAGGTTTATTTTGTCATTTCCCCCCCGATCCCATTTGCGTGCCACTGCCCTATGCTTAAACAGCCGAGATTGGCTAAAAAAATCTTTTTGTCTGATTGGCATGCTTCCTAACTGATATGCAGCATTTATTTGGAGCTGTCACAGCTCTGTTTTGGATTTTGCAGAAATGTACTCGGTTACTAACTGAGTACATTTCTGCAGATTGCACTAGTACTGCACAGCCGGTTGCAAGCTTCTTGGATCACAAATTCACCTCATTTGCATGAAGTTCTCCTGCAAATGGGGTGATTTGCATACAGGGGCTTAGTCCGTGCAGGATTAGTGCAGGGCCGCTCATGCACGCCCCTGCAGACTGTTCCTGGATCGCATGGCAGACATATTGCCTGCTGGAGCTCCTGCACTGATCTTGCATGCTGTGCAAGGCATAGAGAATCCGGGAGGTTGTTTAACTAAGTACTTTTTGCTGCTATATAGTTGTTTGACATGTACCATTACTTCTTATACTATTGCATAAAATAATAACATTAACTGTAAAAAACTGGAGCTTTTCTCCCAGGGCTTCTGCTGAAAAATAGCTTTGGCTTAGTCAGGCATTTCAGGTCAACAACTGTAAAATAAATTAAAATGAAATAGACTTTTATGTTTTATTTTATAGTGTATGTTTATAGTTTAACAAAGTTTTCTTAGCTATACTTGAGACATGTCCATTTTTTATTCAACTTTTACCTTGCACTTATTTTGCTTTTGTAAAACTTTCAGAGTTAAACTCTTGTTATAATTAAAATGATAACCCTTTACATTAGAAAATGTGAATTATTGTAGTAACTTGTCTGAGTACTGCACACAGGAATCCGCAGAGAAAAGGTACATCTGTGACTCATTTGTCGACAAAGATGCAACTCAGACCTTGCAAAATTAATTTCCTCATTAACTAATGTTATATTCATGATCCAGAGAGAACATTTAAAACAAGAATTATTATAACAATTGCATATCTTGATTGCTGTTCAGTAATGCTGAGCTGTGGCATGGTATTTGTATATAATGAGCTTCACTCCTGCTCCTACCCTGTGTATTCCCCTCATGTAGTTTACACCATTTACACTTGTATGTTACTTGAAATACAAGGCATGGCTGCTACCTGTGTCTAGAAGAAATGGAAAAGGAAGGAAAAGCCATTTGATGGAACGATGTGCAGTGATCTGCAAAGGAAACAGACATACATAACAGATCAGTGAACATGACAGTGTCAAGTTATGACTAACTGCATTAACCTATCTGGCAAAACTTTTGGAAATGCAGTGCAAATTAAAACACTTGACTGTCATAAAGATATGAAACCTTCTATGGCATCCTAAGTGCTAGCAGTATAATTAGCATTGATTTGGATTTTACTGCATATTATATACATCTGGAAGGGAAGAGTTCAAAATTATGTTTCTAACATAGACAGTCAGCAGGCAGAATGAACATTTCTATAAACAACATTTATTTTGCCTGACTGCATACTTCTTCATAAAATATATGTTTATTGTTATATTAGGTTTGACTAGTGAGCAAAAGGGCATAATGGGATCATTATATGTTACTTCAGTAAGTACTGTTATTTTTGTTAAGGGTCAGTGTTCAATGTTTTCACTTTGTTAAGCTATATACTTTAAGAATTAAGTTAATTGCCTGGTTAATAAAAAGCAATGCATTTAAGCAATACGTGACAAGTGGGTGAGGTGTATTGAAGATTTGTCCATGGTTGGCGTGATTTCATCAAAAGGCAACCATGGGTAAATCTTCAATATACCCACACTCATGAGTCAGTTATTGCTATTATATAATTACATTATTTAGAAATAAATCACTTACTTTTCGTAAATAATGTCTTTGTATAAAGGCACCTTGGTTTTCCTCTGTGTTGTTTCCACATTCCTCTGCTGTGTTGTTGCACTGCACATGTGTTTGGGGCTTACATTCCCATGTTTACAGAGTATATCAGTGGTTTGAAAAGCAAGCAACAGAGAAAGTAAGATCTCTTATGCTTTATTTATTTATTTATTTTTTTTTAAAAAAACTGTAATTTTGGGCAGTCTGGAGGTGTGGCAGGGCAAAAATACAAGGAAAATCAGGTATGTTTCTTTACTTTTGCAGAACATACCCGATTTTCTGTGTATTTTCTCTGCCCTCCATATGTACTTCTTGACCTTTTAGCTCAAGAAATGTGCAAAGCCTTAAATAAGGGGAACACAGGTCCCCACTATAAATGTTGCTCTTATAAATTTAGAAAGCTGCTAGAATAACAGCATTTATGCTATTGTGCATTGACTTCCATAGTATATAGTGAGAGCAGAAAGTTCTTGGGCCAGACTTTTTTCTATTGGTATATGCTCGATTTTACAACAGGCATGCTGGTTGGGCTGACCAACCAGCATGCACATTTTTGAATACTAACAAGATACCATTATATAATTTAAGATATTCAAACTCACTTGTAGAAAAAAAAATGTATACATCCCCAACAACTATCTACTACATATATGAGTGTGTGTGTTTGTGTGTGTGTATATATGTGTGTGTGTGTGTGTGTGTGTGTGTGTGTGTGTGTGTGTGTGTGTGTGTGTGTGTGTGTGTGTGTGTGTGTGTGTGTGCATTTGTGCGTGTGTGCGTGTGCGTGCATGTGCGCGCTTGTGTGTGTGTGTGTGTGTGTGTGTGTGTGTGTGTGTGTGTGTGTGTGTGTGTGTGTGTGTGTGTGTGTGCGTGTGTATGTGTGTACATTTATGTGTATGCATGTCTGTTTAAATAGTCAACATATTGCAGGAGTTTGATAATTTTTCAATGCCATTATGCATTCTATATTACTGTATTAGTTATTAAAATATGCTGTATACCCTATTTAACATATGTTTTACTGCTATAGCCGTATACAGCCTTAAATAGCAATCAGGATGTTGAAGAAGTCTATAAAATATTTAAGTGTCAAAGAACAATCTTTTCTTCTTTCAATTATCTCATCTAATGAGAGCAAACTCATAAATCACAGTTTGAAATCACAGCTGTAAATTAATAAAATAAAAGCACTTTGCCAAAAAATCTGCTGCAAGATTAAAAACAACAGTTATATGAACCTATCATCAAAATTTTTAACAAGCAGTTTTTATTATTAATGCAACAGTATTACATCAAACATCAAATGGTACCATCTGTATGCTCAAAATTTATATTGATGTTATTAGGTTTGGTAGGTTTTGTCAAATTCTATCAGATTGTGAACATGCGCAACCTTCCACAACCTTGGTTCAAAGCAGCTGATAAGAAATTAATCCCAGCCTCTGCACTTTCTGATTTATCTAAAGCTTTTAGTTATATTTCTGCTATACCTCTCCTGACAAAATGGA
>NC_056736.1:154984685-155063576 GCF_019279795.1 Protopterus annectens
CAAAGATGAGTGACGCAAACCTAGTCTGCATAACTTTTAGCAAGTTTCATCATCTCCATCAGTATTATTATTGTTGTTGTTGTTAAAAATTATCATTGAGCAAAAACTATACTTCAGACAAATAGAATATTGTCAAGTCCAAAAGAACCACAAGGATCACTTTCCTCTGTAGGTCTAACATAACTAACATACACTGTTCAATTCCCCCTCCTACCCAGCTTAATATATTCCTCATGTATCCTATTTGTTTTGCACAGCATTCACTTCCATAAACTAGAGCAAGCACACATCAAATTCACCAAACATGCTGCTAGTGCCCCAAACATTGCCACTGAAGAGCATCACATACTAGTAATTGACTTGAATTAAAATAAAAACTCACTACCTTGATTTAACTAATAACCTTGCATAGCATCAACAATTCCAACAAACATTTAAGAAATATATACCATTAAAACATTTAAAATCCCAAAATCAAAACTAGCTAGAAATATCATGATCTCACAACCACGATGGAGACTCTCTTTATTCAGTTATCATAGGAAAGTTTGGAACTGCATTTTACCAGGTCTTTGAAATGAACCAAACTATAAAACAGTTCTAAATAAACAGATGCTGTACCTGACATGTGCCTGCAACTTAAACTGATCTAGAACATGTTGTTACAACTAAATACCGCTCATATATTCTCCCTAGAATGCATACCCTTAATGACTATATCAGACTACTCTAACATATTCTCATACCTTCTTTATGCTTACCCTTCATCTCCATCCTGTGCATACATCTCAGCCTTTTAAAGCAAGAACTCTGGACAAAGCCATAAATAATAGGGGGACAAATGTCCAAAAATAGGGATAATTTTTAAATATTGCTCTTACAAACTTAGAAAGTTGATAGAATAACAGGTTTTGCATTAGCATGACTTTTCTGAAGGATAGGGAGTCTGAAACTTAAATGTCTGCAATTATTTTCTGACTTCACTTTTCAATAATTTGCCAATGATTTCCTAGAAAATGAACTTGGGAACCAAACACAAAGACTTGAAGTAAAAGCCAGTTTCAAACGTGAAACACCAATCCAACATCAAGAAACACATCTTATTTTGTAGAACATAAATTGATTTAGTGCTTTCGTCAGTATATAATTTAGACTTCATCATAATATTTGATTAAACCAATACACATGCTTAAGTACCCTAATTCATTACCATCATGTGATAAAATTCATCCAGTGAAACCCAGCTAACCTTTCATCTACACATATTTAAAAATTAATACATAAAATATCTACCCCCTAAAAATCATCTAATCAAAACAATCAAAAAAAGAAAAATATACAAGAAAAAATATGTACTAATGTTTTAAAAATCAATCTTCCTTACATATAAAACCCATCTGTCTTACAGAAAAAGAATGCAATAGCAGAATATATTTACATATAACATACCTTATATGAATGCAGTCTTAAATAACTAATTAAGCTAATACCATCATTCAGGCTGGTTTGCATAAAGCATTTAACCTGACTTGCCAACATAACTCTCTAAAGTCCAAAATGACCTCCCAGGGACCACCTCTAGGGTCCTGGAAAATTTTGTCAATAACCACACATTTGAAACTATGTGATGGATAGTTCACAATGTGTCTATATAAGATACTATTCGTGTTTTTATTTTTTATGTCTCTAGCATGCTCGTACATACGTTCCTTTAATTTCCTCTTGATTTTGCCTATATAAAAACATATATATGCCAAAAACATATATAGGCCTCACATAATGCAGCATATACTACCCCTAGTGTGTCACATGTATAATTACCCTTTAGTTTAATATAGGTGTTGTTAATTACAACTTTATCAGTCTGTTTAACCAATGGACACTGTGAACAAAATCCACATTTTTTATACCTATAAATCATTCATGTGGACCATGTTCACTTTTATTCTCTAACAATTGCTTGAAGGTAGAACCTTTTCTTAATACTATATTTGGTCTCAAACCCAGTTTCTCAATAATTTCCTCAAAACCCTGAAAAATATGCCAGTTTTTGTTCAGTATGTTGGATATAAACTGGTGGTCAGTGCTAAACCTTGTAACAAAAGAACATTTAAAATCCTTCTTGTCCATGCTATTTACACCTTGTTGTGGACTCACTAACATTGGCATATTCTTGCCATAATTCAATAGTGGTATAATTATACTTTTTTCTCTTTTAGTGCTCACTTCCTTAAATGTACTTTCTATTAATTCTAGTGGATATTCCTGAGACTGAAACATGTTACAAAGCTTGTGAAACTGAATTAGAAATTTCTCATCTTTAGTAACCATACGAGCCAACCATACAAGTTGACCTTTTACTACACCTTTCTTGACATGCATAGGATGATTGCTATCAAAATGTAACAAGCCATTAATATATGTTGGTTTTCTATATAAATCACTTATAAAATGTATATTTTCTTTTTTAATGGTCACTTCTAAATAATTAATACTATTACTGTCAAAAATGTAGGTAAACTTTAAAAAGTCTGTTGTACTATTAATATATGCAATAAAGTTTTGTATGTCAGTCTCGTACCCTGTCCATAAAAAATAAATCATCTGTCTATCATAAATATACAATCCATTTATTAATAAATCTAGAATTCAATAGAAATTTTCTTTTCCACATTAACATTACTATATTTACAAAAACAGGGGGTGCATATAGCCCCCATAGCCACCCCTGTTTTTTTGTAGGAAATACTGACCTTCAAAAAAAATAAAATTGTTCTTAAGCATAACCTCCATTAATGTGACAAGAATAATCACCTGATTATTAGTAAAAAATGAACTTTTGTATAAATATTCTTCAAACCACTCTATCCCTATGTCATGTGGGATAGAGTTGTATAAATTGACCACAACTGTTAAAAAAATAACTTTTCTATCACTCTCTAGGCCATCAAACTTTGTTAGAAAGTGCCACAAATCAATACATATGTGCTTTTCATTTTTGAAAACATCTTTTAGTGTGAAATCTATATATTTTTCCATAAACTCTGTTTTAGATCCAATGGCACTAACAATGGGCCTCATACCAATACAGTCAATCACTTTAGAAACCAAGGTCTTTTCATATCTTCCATCTTCCTCGACTTATCAAAAGCCTTTGACATGGTTCACCACAATCTGCTCCTCAATACTCTATCTAGTCTACTCTATCTATTAATAAATGGATTGTATATTTATAATATATTGATGATTTTATTTTTATGGACAGGGGACAAGACTGACATACAAAACTTTATTGCATATATTAATAGTACAACAGACTTTTTAAAGTTTACCTACAGTTTTAACAGTAATAGTATTAATTATTTAGATGTGACAATAAAAAACGAAAATACACATTTTAAAAGTGATTTATATAGAAAACCAACATATAGTAATGGCTTGTTACATTTTGATAGTACTCATCCTATGCATGTCAAGAAAGGTGTAGTAAAAGGTCAACTTATAAGGTTGCCTCTTATGGTTACTAAAGATTAGCAATTTCTAATTCAGTGTCACAAGCTTTGTGACATGTTTCAGTCTCGGAAATATCCACTAGAACTCATAGAAAGTACATTTAAGGAAGTGAGCACTAACAGAGAAAAAGGTATAATTATACCACTATTGAATTATGTCAAGAATATGCCTATGTTAGTGAGTCCGCAACAAGGTGTAAATAGCATGGACAAGAAGGATTTTAAATGTTCTTTTGTTACAAGGTTTAGCACTGATCACCAGTTTATATCCAACATACTGAACAAAACCTGGCATATTTTTCAGGGTTTTGAGGGAATTATTGAGAAACTAGGTTTGAGACCAAATATAGTATTCAGAAGAGGTTCTGCCTTCAAGCAATTGTTAGAGAATAAATGTGAACATGGTCCACATGAACGATTTATAGGTATGAAAAAAATGTGGATTTTGTTCACAGTGTCCTTTGGTTAAACAGATTGATAAAGTTGTAATTAACAACACCTATATTAAACTAAAGGGTAAATATACATGTGACACACTAGGGGTAGTATATGCTGCATTATTTGAGGCATGTATATGTACGAGCATGCTAGAGACATCAAGAATAAAAACACCAATAGTGCCTTATATAGACACATTGTGAACTATTCATCACATAGCTTCAAATTTGTGGTTATTGACAAAATTTTCCAGGACCCTACAGGTGGTCCGTGGGAGGACATTTTGGACTTTACAGAGTTATGTTGGCAAGTCAGGTTAAATGCTTTATGCGAATCAGGCCTGAATGATTGTATTAGCTTATTTAGTTATTTAAGACTGTGTTCATATAAGGTATGATATACGTAAATATATTCTGCTATTGCATTCTTTTTCTGTAAGGCAGATGTTTTTATATGTAAGGAAGATTGATTTTTAAAACATTAGTACATATTTTGTCTTGTATATTGTTCTTTTGTTTGATTGTTTTGATTAGATGGTTTTTAGGGGTAGGTTTTTTATGTATTAATTTTTAAATATGTACAAATGAAGGGTTAGCTGGTTTCATTGGATGCATTTTATCACATGATGTAATGAATTAGAGTATTTAAACATGTGTATTGGTTTAATCAAGTATTCTGATGAAGTCTAAGTTATATACTGACAAAAGCGCTAAATAAATTTGTATTCTACAAAATAAGATGTGCTTCTTGATGTTGGATTGGTGTTTTACGTTTGAAACTGTTTTTTTATTTCCTAGAAAACCACAATTTTGTGAAAAATGGACCAAAAATATGAGACAAAAATCTGTACAGGTGAGAGGTATGATGTGATGTTCTACATACCTCACAGATTTCATATTGTCTGTTCACTGATCATAATGTACAAATAAATATATTACATAAAATCATATTTCCCATTCTTAAACATAAAATTAATGTATAATTTCAGAACAGTTTATCAGATGTACTGTCTTGTGACTACTATGTAATCTAATGGTACTCTAATCTGTGTATAACTCCAACTCATTCTGGTAAATGTACTGCCTACTGAAATATAAATGCTGTATATAGCTACTGTGTGTTTATTAATCAGTTATGAGTATACTTTTCTCTTAGTAACTTTCTCTCTGGGTCTCCACTGAAGAAATGGGTTGGCATAATTGTCAAGGTGATTGCTTCACAGACACAAATTGACTTTGGCTCAATCAGACTATCCTGGTCATTACTGGAAATGACTAACTAGCTAACTAACTGAATGAACAAATAAAAAAAACATGTATTCACAATATTATATCAATGTTAATATACTGATAATTAACAATAAGGTATTTTCAATTTGCATATTTAATTTTATTCCAGGAAAACAACTACTCCACTTAAACCAGTACTTGCATTCAATCATCCATGCGCAACCCTTTTTTTCATATTTTTGTACATGGGATCAATGTGTCACTTCAACAGTGACAGTCATTTAGAGCCAAGGTTTACACCACTAGGTGGCTAGCTTGATGCAATATTTTTTACGCACTACACTCATACTCATGGGCAAGATAAAGTGTACAATCCACCTACAGTCTTTGGAATGTGGGAGGGAACCAGAGTACCCATAGAAAACCCATGCAAACACAGGGTGGACATGCAGACTCTGCACAGAATGCACACTAGTCAAGAACTGAATCAGGGAACTTCTTACTGTGAAGCAACAACACTATCTCCTGTGTCACTGTGCTGCTTGCACTTGCATTCTGTAGTAACCAATATTTTGCTAGGAATATACAGAGTAGGGTTGTTGCTTTATCTGGTGATAGATGTCCAGTAAACATTTAACAGAAATGTGAACAGAAAAGTGATCTTTGCTGTTTTCTACTGTTTTCTAAACTATATATAAATTTAATTATTCATATAACACAATCATAATCATAATCTCTGTAAACTTATAGAGTTTTTCTCCCCAGGACTCTGCTGAAAACAGACACGTGTTGTCCAGTCAGACTATCCTGGCAAACAAATGTTAAATAAATAAATAAATAAATAATGTTATAAAAATTCTGAAGCATTCCACTTTGTCAGCAATCAAGAACATATGAGGTTGTCAGAAAAAAAAATAGGATCAGGATGGCCACTGGCCACTTCTTAATTCTTTGATTATTCTTACTATAGAAATGCTCTTGACCATCATCAGATGTAACACATTTATTAAGCCTACCAATAAAGAGAAACATCAGAAAAAATATATTCCTCTATATGTATCTATCTACATAGCTCTTTGTGTGTGTGTGTGTGTGTGTGTGTGTGTGTGTGTGTGTGTTCATATATATATATATATATATATATATATATATTTATATATATATATATATATATATATATATATATATATATATATATATATATATATATATATAGTCATTGTTGACCATAAAACTCCAACTGGGTGTAATCTATTTTTAGCTTATACCAGGGGATCAAAGCTCCATTTCACCATTTTGCAGTTATACAGAGTAAATAATATTTACAATCTTGAGTTACAATAAAATACAGAGCTAATAGAATGGTTTGTATATTGATAAAAGACAGGCTCATACAGTACAGTTGATGTGAAATGTAATTGCTTGTTACAGATTTTATATAAGCAATTAGGGTTTTTCATTAAGATAAAAATAGATGGATAATACTATTGAAGAAAGTGAAAGAGAAATATATGCTTGAGAACTGAGCATGAGAGTTAGTGAAAGGGTTGTAAAAGTTTCATAAAAATAGGGTGAGAGAGATTGTCAAAAAGTGCTAGAGAGAAAGAGTGAAGGTAAGGTGAAGGAGACTGAAAGGGGGTTTTGAGTTGCTGATTTAAGTGGCAAATATATTAGGTTATAGAAGAGATACATGGGGGAGGCAACATTCAAGGTGTGACGTGAGTTGAATAAATGTCAGAGAGGTTGTTAAAAGGGGGTGATATCTTGGATGAAGAGTTGGAAGGATTGAGATTATGGAGTAGTGAGAGGTCATGGGAGAAATTCTTAGCCTTGAGATGAGCAAGAGTGTGTCCAGGATTTATTTAGGTATTGTTTGAGCTCTGTTTGGAAGCAGGTTAGATTGTCTATAATTTTTAATTTTGTGGAGGAATAGCATTCAACAGATTGGAACCATGACAGGAACATAATGAATCTTCAGATGAGTTGTTAGATTACATAGAAATTATGAGGAATTTTTGGTCACTCCAGCGATTCCTTGCAATAGCAAAGTTAGTAGTGTAATTTTAATGCTGGGCATTTTTCAATATAATGTTTTTGCTCATATGCGGCAAGTACCTGAGAGAATGTGAAGTCATTATTTAGTTCTAGTCAGATTAGTTGTTTTAAGGTCTTACAGTAGAAGGTTCTATGAGTAGCACCAATTGCAACTTTTGTAACTTTATTATAACTGGAGGGTAGTTTGGTCTTCAGTGTGGCACTTATGTTATTAAGGATAGGACAAATATAAAGAAGTAATCATAATAAGTAGGCTGAGGCTAGAGATTTTTTTGCTGTATCTGTTCGGTAGTGTTTGACCCTGTAAACCTAGTTATTGGTATTTTTTAACAGTATGAAATAGATGCATATTGAATTTAAGGTTGTCTATTTGAATACCTAGAAATTTTTTATGGGTTACTCGTTCAATGCTAGTGTTGTTAGGAACTGTGACTATAGAAGATTCAGTTTGGTTAAGATATTGATTTGTCATGAAAAACATTAACTTTGTTTTGTTAGGACTAAGAAGCAGTTTTGAAGTGCACAACCTGTTCTCAGTAGAAGGGAATGAAGTCTGAATGATTTTTTGAAATTCAGATAACTTTGGAGTTATTTACATTAAAGTTAAATTTTCTGCTTATTGCACAATGCGTGCCTTCCCTATGGAAGAGTGGAGTTTGTTAATAATGATATTAGAGAAAAAGAGGCCCTAGTATGGAGCCTTGTCAAACTCCTGTTGTGAATGGGAGAGATAGTTTTCTTGGTGCATAGTTTGACCAGGTTTCTACCTGCTCTGTTCACCCTCGCTTTGCTCAGGCTTACTCCACTCCTCTACCTTACCCCCATTGCCACACACCCCTGCTTACTCTATATTTATACTCTACCCACTCTGTAAGGACCCTCTGCCCTACTTCAATTATCAATTCTATGCATCTCTAGCCTACTCACTAAACCCTCCCCTACTTTTGCTCCACTTTCCCCCTACCTCACACTACTCACAATACTTTTCAGCTCTTTATCACAAATCACTTTACCTTTCTCCACCTCTGCTCTACCTTATATCTTTTGTCACTCACTCTTCCTGCCCCTTCCTCTACCAACTACACCTCCTTTCACCTTCTTAACTTTCTTTACAGTATTCCCATACAATCAATACCCCCATTCTCCTCAGATCTATACTTACACCCACATACTATAACAGCATGTTACTGTAGTTCCTCTTACCTTCCATTCTGTTCCTCCTCTACAGGTTATCATCTTATTACTCTAACCTAAAATACCCTCCTCTATTGCCCACTTTTCCCCAAGTAATATCCACCTTCAGTAATAACCTGAACTTCTCTATTTCACCCTATCTCTACAGTACCTCCAATATTCATTATCACAAACTAAAACATTTCAATCTTTTTCTCACTTCCACTAAAAATAAGTTCAAACCCACTAACTACTACTTCTATTTATCTAAATCTATTTTATTTCCTATTACCCTCCTACCAGATGGAGATATCCACTCCAATCCTGGTCCATCCTCTTCCTGCAGCCCTACCACCTCCACCTTAGGCACCAACTCCCACCCTCTACAACTAAACACCTATATATCTACCTTATAAACCTATAAAGTCTCACTAACAAAACCACAGACTTACATGCTTGAATAGCAAACCACTGTCCCCACCCCTTAACTGTCTCAGGACCATAGCTCAAACCTCATATCACAAACTCTGAAATTCTTCCCCCAGCTATAACATAGTCTGGTAAGACAGACTTTTCAAAAAAGGGGGAGGTGTTGCTATCATGTACTCAGAACAGCTTAACCTCTTCCTCCCTCTCCCTACCCCTCCCAGATTTCTCACCTGCTGAACTCATCTTTTTTAACTGCCACCTTAACCCACACAAGAAATTTGCAATAGCATCTGTCTGTATACCTCCTGGTAACAATATTCCAGTTCTTGAATATATCGTGTCATGGATCTCCCAACATCTACCTTATGAGACAATCTTACTAGGTGATGTCAGTATTGATTGGAATAAGCTCTCCCCCCACTCCACCAGACTTAGTATAAACCTTGTTGGTTTCAGTCTACTTATTTCTACTCCCACCGAGATCAATAAAAAACATAGCTCCATTCTTGATTGGAGCTTAACTTCCAACCTTAATTAGTACTATAATCCCCATACTTTACCAGATTCCTTAAGTGATCACTTCCCTATCTTAATACCAAGACATCCTTCAAATACCTCAAAAACCCACATTTATAGAGACTGCTGAAACCTAACTTCAACACAGAATCCTTCAACTATCAACTCTCTCTTACTAACTGGTCTCACCTGTTCAACATTCTTCTAAATGATGCTGTTCTTGAGTTTAACAATACTTTCCTCAACATACTAAACTCCCTAGCACCCATAAGGAAAATTAAGATCAATTCTAATCCCACATCCTGGCACTCCAAAGATATCCTTTCCACCATGAAACTTAGATACACTACCTGGAAACAAATGACTAAGTCAAAATCTTCTTTTCTGCTCCTTAAATTCAAAGAACTAAGAAACCTTACCAAAAAACTTATTGTTGGAGACAAGAAAAAATTCTACCAAGCAGCTCAATCTGCCCATACCTCAAACCCCAACACATTTTGGCATACCATGAACAATATTCTCCATCAAGAAAAACCTTCTATTCCCAACCCCTTCCACAGTAAAACGCTTCTGGAAACAGACCCCCTACTTAACAATTACTTCACTGACTCTATCCACAAACAAACCACTCCCATTACTAATGAATCACAACCCCCTACCCCCTCCACCACCAACCTCTACTCACATTTCTCCCTAAAACTGGTTTCCACTCCTTATATAAAATCTCTTCTGCAGAAACGTAAACCTTGTTCTCCTTCCTTTGACCATCTATCCCCTCAATTTCTCAAACTTGTAGCCAGTACTATAGCATATCCTGTTTCAGTCCTTATCAACCACTTTATCAAAGAATCCTCAGTCCCTGAAATTTGGAAATCCTTTTATACAATTCCACTTCATAAAGGAGGTAACTCCACCAACCCTTTCAATTTCCAAATTATAGCCATCATCTCCCCTCTCTCAAAAATCTAAATGCATACACCGACAACTTCTTAAATATCTACTCCAGGAAAATATCCTCACCCCCTCTCAATATGGATTTAGGTCCCACCACAGTATGGCTACAGCCCTTCTATCCTTCACCCAGACAATAGCAGAGGCAAGAGATAACAATAAACTGGTGTCATGTCTATTCCTAGCCTTCTCCAAAGCATTTGACACTGTCTCCCACCCTAAACTACTAAACTAACTGAACTCAACCTCTATGCATCAACTACTCTCTGTTTCTCTAGTTATCTTAGTAACAGACATCAGTCTGTTAGATTGCAGACTTCCTGCTCTCCTTTCTTACCTGTCCAAACACATGTACCCAAGGATCCATTCTAGGCCTCCTTTTTAAATATTTTTATTAACAATCTACATTCCGCCTGCTGCACCTCATCTCTAATCCATTATGCTGATGATTCTACTCTTATTACCCTCTCTGACAACCCTACCAACCTCCTCTCCCTTAGCACCACTGAACACTGGCTTATTAGTAACTAAATCATGCTTAACCCAAAGAAAACTATGCTTTTTCTTTTTCTACAAATATCTATGTCCAACTTCAAAACTTCCTTCACTCTATCTTCCCTAGACAACACTATAATTCGTGCTTAATTCCATACAAAACTTTTAGGAATCACAACTGATGATCAACAGAAATTTGAACTTCATATCCAGCAATCCATCAAAAAGACCAATCAAAAACTTGTTCTTTTGTACAGAAACAAATAATTCTTATCCATCACCTCAAGGACCTCACTAGCCCTGTAATTACCTACCTCCAATCTAAACTTTTAATAAATCTTGAATAAATATACAACCAGTTAGCCAGATTTGCCTGTAACTTGCCTTACAAATCCCATCACTGCCTGTCCCTCAAACAACTACAGTGGCTTGCATTCCCTCAACTACTACAACTTTCTCAGCTTCAGGTGACACATTCTGTACTTTACAAACCTACAGACTGTCCACCCTGTCCACCCTCCTATCCCTATACAAACCTTCATGATGTCTCCACAGGACTGACCAACAGCTAACAAACAACAGACAAATTAATTTATAAATACTCTATATCTCAAACTTGGAACAAACATCCTACCTATATATGTTCTATCCAATCTTCCTTTCTTTTCAAAAGAGAATTGAAGAGCTACCTTGCTAAGTCTCCCTCCTGCACCTGTCACCACCCTACCTATTTTTTTAGGGTATAACAATCTCTTCTCTCCTGATTCTAATACATCACTTATAAATACCAGCACTATGGTATCTCAGGTTTGCCGCAGAGCAATGCTTCTACCTAAATATCATTTTTTATGTCTTACTTTACTACTATATCCCCCCCAACTGCATTAGTTTAGTCCCTCTACTCCTTTGACTCTTCTAAATGTTACTCCCCAGCCCTCTTTTTCCTACCTTGATATTTAATATTTTTTTCTTCCTCTCTACCAACTTGGGTTAATTACTAATGATATATTAAGGGCTTTACTTTCTGATGACATGTCGTAAACTTAGATTTTTGTATTTTTGTAACTCTAACATATTGTCTCTGCTGAATCCATATGAATTGTTAATTTTCATTATTATTAAGCATGAAATATACCTAGAGAGTAGAAATAAATTAATAAAAAGTTTTAGTCACTATAATTGTGAAACTCAGAGAGTAGTATATTTAGCGACCTGCCAAAAATGTCAATCTTTCTATATTGGAAAGACAGAAAGACCATTAAAAAAGAGGGTCTATGAACACACTTACGACATTAAAAAAGAAAGGGAAATAAATGCACTTTATAAACACACCAAAAATTGTTTAGGTGCATCCTACTTGTTTTTTGTATTAGAACAAATTCAAATGGATCCCAGGGGAGGTCCATGGGAAGATACATTAGAAAGTAGGGAGTTATGGTGGCAGGTGCATTTAGATGCTAGTAATAGCCCTGGATTAAATGATTATATATCCATTGGAGCTATACTGAGACTAAAAGCAAACAAAATTTAAATTAATACATCCTAGGTTCTAACACTAGAGGGCAGTTGACTATGGAATTCTTAAGCTAATTAATGTTACTATCATTTTTATTCCTCATTTCTTTTACTTCCTATAAAAAGTTTTTTAGTTAAGATTTAGAGAATCCTATTAGGTAGTTTCATAATGTCCCCTTATTTAACAACACCATTATATAAGGTGTACAGTATGTTTTGAGTTATTATATCGAATATAATACTTATGTTGAACACATAATTTATACTGCTTGCACTTTACATTTCACATCCATATTCAAGTATTTATGTATTTAAATGTTTATATATTTATATATTTTTATATATTTATTTATTTATATATATATATATATATATATATATATTTATATTTATATTTATATGTATTTATATATTTATATATTTATATATTTATATATTAATTTTATACATACTTGACTATTTATTATTTAAGTAATTAATATTACATATTTAATATGTACTATCAATTATATTTGCACATTAAGATAGGTAATTATGAAATCAAGCATTTTTAAAACCAAGCATTTTTAAAGCAATTTTAAGAAATTTTTATGTTTATATATACTGTATGTTTATTGTATGTTTTTAAATAGATTATGAATATATACAAGAGTAAAATGTTTAACATGAAAGTCTAATGTCAAGTATCTCCCATTAAGTATATCCTATAAAATGCACATGAGGATGTACGTTTTTGGAACGGAGATCTGTGAATATCTAGGAGATCTTGAATAATGAATGCAATACTCATGAATATTCATGAGAAAGTGAAGCTGATAGGACATTTTAAAATGTGGAAATCAATTGTCATTGGTATTTTTCCTTAATTGGAAAGGAAACAAGATATTTAAATGTTTATTTGCACAACTTCCTTATTTCTGATGAAGTCCCACATAGTGAGACGAAAACGCGAGTATTATTGTATTGAAGAGCGTTAATTTTGGCGTGTGGATTACTTAATAAATTGTGGAATTATCCATCTGGCTGCCTGGAGTTTCTATTGAGCACTTAGCGTCATTTCAGCACTTACGTTTGTTCTTGGTTTTTCTGCTGTGGAAGCTTTTACACTACGAAGGTTACTAGTTGGAATATAGTGAGTGCTCAGGGAACATCAGGTAGCAGCCTGCCGTATATTTACAATTAATTCAGACGGGCAGGAAGAACTCGGTCTGACCAGGAAGTTAATAGGTCAGCTCACGGAACTTGTAAATTTGCTTACACCAGAATGTTCGAATCTGATTCAATTAAGAAACGAGGACAGAACACAAGGAACCGAAGGGTTAGTCCAGCAGCAACATAAAAGGAAAAGGGAGCTCATTGGCAAGAAGGAGGACGCCGGCGACCCAGGAAATGTACAAAATTCTGAATTTGATCCTCGTAATACGCCGAACATTTTTGGGGAAGGAAGTAGTGGTTCCACTCAAAGAGGAACGACACACAAGGACTTGGGAGCTAGACCTAAAACCATACCAGGTACTGTTACTAATGTTACAACCACTAATGAGTGGCTTCAGAAGAACTTTAATTTTCAAAGTACTGATAATACGAGGAAAAGTGTTGCGGATGGTGACACTTATAGTGCAAAGTTAGACAAACTTTATAAATTAATGTTACAATTTAGAACATGCACTATTGAGAATGCTTATTTAAAAGAATGCATTAAAAAGGAAATAGTCCCAAAGGGACTTCGCATATGTAAATACCCCAACAATGTGCAAATGGGACAGTTTTTTATGAAAGTTTATTGAAAACGTTTAATAAATGTGGGCTGGAAGTTGTGCAACACATTATTGATGAGAATGAAAGAAAGCTAACACTTATAGATAGGGATATTGCTGATATTGATGAATGTATTAAAAGTGACATGATTTTTAGTATTAAAGAAGAGAAACAGAAATATTTTAAAATTAGAAGTGATATTGATTTGAAATGTGATGAAATTATACAACGTAAATGGAATAAATTAAATAGGGACATGTATGAATATGCAAATGATATGAGTTATCCCAAACCTGCACAAAAATATTATGCAGGTGGTAAGAATTATGGTAATAATAATAATAATAAAAATATAAGTAAAAACAAAAGGGATGACAACAGGAACTACAATAGGGAAAGAATGGAGGAACAACTATATGATATAGAATTTCCACCCCTAGGAAATGAAAATCAAGAAATTTTCTATGAACAAGGAAATGATAGGAGAAGGAATTTTAGATGCGTGGGGGGAAAAGGGGAAGAGGGAGATTCAGGTATTAGATACCCTCACCCATATTGAAATAAGTCAAGAACAAAATATAGATCTTCTATTTGAGACTAATTATGATATAGGAAGTGGTTTGGATGTCAGTCCCAACTCAAATCCTAATTCTAATCAAAGTTTAGTAGTTGATATTGATTTAAATCATGATGTTGAGAAAAATAACACTAATAATATGATAGGGGACAATAATATTGTTAGAGAAAATGTCAAAAACAGTTTTGAAGGATTTTCTATATATAATTTTAGTAATTATACCCTTGACAAAAAACATTTTAGTTTATTAAGTAAAGGATTAAAATATATTCCATCTAAAAAAGGAGATACAGCTAGTACTATTATAGATATGAAACTTTTTTTAAGGAAAATTAATTTAACTATTTTGGCTTCTAAAGCTGGATTTAACAATGAGAACAGAGAAAATAAAGAAATTAAGGAATTGAACAGGAAATCAATATATAATCCCCCTCTTTTACCACAAATCAAGAACTTGGAGATGGTAATGGAAAATGAAATAAGAAAGAAATGTATTAAAAAAGGAAATTATATTCATCAAAATCTATCAAAGGAAGAGAAAGAAATATTACAAGAAATGGTAGAGGATAAAACAGTGAGAATCATGAAGCCTGATAAAGGTGGTGGGATAGTAATAATGGACAAAATTCTATATGAAGCAAAAATGTGTACCATCTTAAATAATGAGGAAAATTATTGTGTAGTTTCAAAACAGGAGATTGAGATGGCACATAAGAAAATTGAAATATTAATTCATGATTTACACTTAGAAAAAGTTATTGATATCAAAACGGTTAACTATTTAAAAGTGAAAAAAACAAGGGTGGCCACTATCTTTGGCATACCCAAAATACATAAAAATCAGGAAAATCCCCCATTAAGACCCTTAGTGTCTGCAGCATCAGCAATGACAGTTCCATTAGCTAAATATGTTGACACAAAAGCAAAGCACATATGGGTAAATAATAGTACTATTCTAAAAGATTCTTGGGATTTTTTAAGAGAAATAACACCCAAAGTATTTAGGGAAGAAATTACCTTTATAACTATAGACATAGTTGACTTGTTCTCTTGCATTCCACATAATGAAGGAATGAAATTATTTGAAGAAAGTATTTTCTTAGACAATGGCATGACTCAAGAAGAAAAAATAGCTACTGTTAGTTTTATGGATGTGATTTTGAAAAATAACTACCTTTTTTTCAATGGTGAATATTATAAACAAAAATCTGGAGTTTCAATGGGAGCGGCATGCGCCCCCACATATGCGAATTTAGTACTATCCAGATGGGAAGAAAAATATATCATAAATTCAAATATAAAGATAAATGGATATTATATCATAGATATTTGGATGATATGGTAATGTTCTGGATAGGGGGTAAAAATGACTTCCTAGAATTCATGGATTATTTAAACACTACCACAAGCTTCCTGAAATTTACGTATACCACAAATAAGAAAATGTTAAACTACTTGGATATAGAGATTTATAAATATAATAGTAGTTTTGAAACTAAAGTATACAGGAAATCAACTTATGTTAATTCCTTTTTACACTTTGAAAGTGCTCACCCCTTTCACAGTAAGAAAAATATTTTAAAAGGACAATTTGTGAGGGGGTCTAGGATGACGAGCAGACAAGAGGATTTTTTTGAAGAATGTGATAGATTAGAAATTATGTTCATGGAAAAAGGTTATCCTATTGAGTTCATAAAAAACCTAAGGAAAGAAGTTGAACTAGGTAGAAGCGGTAGATTTCATCCAATTAAGGGTATAGAACGAGATACCACTAATGGTTTAGGAAATGAAAGAACAGAAAATGCAGGAAATATAAATAATGAAGGTGAAAGATATCAAAGAAGATTAATATTAGAATATAATTCTTTGAATAAGAAAATAGGCGCAATAATTAATAGAGAATGGAAAACATTCCTAACCTATACTGACATCGAGGAAGTTAGAAAGATAGTACCCAAAATTGTTTATAAAAATCCACCTAATATTAGGAATATGTTAGAAAGAACAGGGAAGACAAAGAGAATAAAATTTGGTGAAACAGTAGGAACCTTTAAATGTGGTAGATGCCCCCAGTGTATTTTTATAATAAATAAGCATGAAATATACCTAGAGAGTAGAAATAAATTAATAAAAAGTTTTAGTCACTATAATTGTGAAACTCAGAGAGTAGTATATTTAGCGACCTGCCAAAAATGTCAATCTTTCTATATTGGAAAGACAGAAAGACCATTAAAAAAGAGGGTCTATGAACACACTTACGACATTAAAAAAGAAAGGGAAACAAATGCACTTTATAAACACACCAAAAATTGTTTAGGTGCATCCTACTTGTTTTTTGTATTAGAACAAATTCAAATGGATCCCAGGGGAGGTCCATGGGAAGATACATTAGAAAGTAGGGAGTTATGGTGGCAGGTGCATTTAGATGCTAGTAAAAGCCCTGGATTAAATGATTATATATCCATTGGAGCTATACTGAGACTAAAAGCAAACAAAATTTAAATTAATACATCCTAGGTTCTAACACTAGAGGGCAGTTGACTATGGAATTCTTAAGCTAATTAATGTTACTATCATTTTTATTCCTCATTTCTTTTACTTCCTATAAAAAGTTTTTTAGTTAAGATTTAGAGAATCCTATTAGGTAGTTTCATAATGTCCCCTTATTTAACAACACCATTATATAAGGTGTACAGTATGTTTTGAGTTATTATATCGAATATAATACTTATGTTGAACACATAATTTATACTGCTTGCACTTTACATTTCACATCCATATTCAAGTATTTATGTATTTAAATGTTTATATATTTATATATTTTTATATATTTATTTATATATATATATATATATATATATATATATATATTTATATTTATATGTATTTATATATTTATATATTTATATATTAATTTTATACATATTTTACTATTTATTATTTAAGTAATTAATATTACATATTTAATATGTACTATCAATTATATTTGCACATTAAGATAGGTAATTATGAAATCAAGCATTTTTAAAACCAAGCATTTTTAAAGCAATTTTAAGAAATTTTTATGTTTATATATACTGTATGTTTATTGTATGTTTTTAAATAGATTATGAATATATACAACAGTAAAATGTTTAACATGAAAGTCTAATGTCAAGTATCTCCCATTAAGTATATCCTATAAAACGCACATGAGGATGTACGTTTTTGGAATGGAGATCTGTGAATATCTAGGAGATCTTGAATAATGAATGCAATACTCATGAATATTCATGAGAAAGTGAAGCTGATAGGACATTTTAAAATGTGGAAATCAATTGTCATTGGTATTTTTCCTTAATTGGAAAGGAAACAAGATATTTAAATGTTTATTTGCACAACTTCCTTATTTCTGATGAAGTCCCACATAGTGAGATGAAAACGTGAGTATTATTGTATTGAAGAGCGTCAATTTTGGCGTGTGGATTACTTAATAAATTGTGGAATTATCCATCTGGCTGCCTGGAGTTTCTATTGAGCACTTAGCGTCATTTCAGCACTTACGTTTGTTCTTGGTCTACCAGTTACCTTTCCAATAGGCAACAAGCCGCCAAATGGAAGAAATCCACTTCCTTATTTCTCAACACTGCCACTGGTGTACCCCAGGGTTCTATATTAGGTCCCTTACTGTTTAACATTTTCATCAACGACTTCCACCGCACTATCCCTAATGCTAAAATCATCCAATATGCAGATGATTCAACAATTATCTGTGCTGCTAACTCCATTCCCACCCTGATACAACTAACACAAGATGCCTTCTCTACCACCAAACAACGGATGCTAGATAATCATCTAGCTCTTAATCCATCAAAAACTAAACTCATGTTATTCACCCCATCCAAAACCTTAACTATCAACAAAAATTCATTCTCCATAACCAGTCACAACAATACTACCCTTGAAATTGTTCCCAGTGCTAAACTATTAGGCGTTCTTATTGATAATCAGCTTAAATTTGGCATCCATATACAAAGTAACATAAAAAAACTCACCAGAAACTTGGTATGTTTTATCGCCATATTCGCTTCCTCACCCCATCCACTAGATTCCTCCTCACTTCCACATATCTCATCCCTTCCCTCCTTTATGGTGCCCCACTCCTTACCAATCTACAATCCTCTACCAAAACAAAACTCTCCTCCTGCTATAATAAAATCGCCAAATTCATCACTGGCCACAGATCCTCCTCTCATCACTGCATTGCTCTTCACAAGCTAAATTGGCTAGAACTTCCCAACTACTTTATCTACACTCAACTAACTCATGCCCACAAGTTCATATTCAAGTCCTCCCTCTGCCCTTCTCTTGCCTCAACCTTCACTATGCACATACCCAGCAGACCCCTAAGAACCAACACTCAGAACTTGATCGAACTCCACAAACCTGCCTGTCCAGCAGGCAAACTCCTACTCTTTTTTTTCCCTAGCCCGTCTCTGGAATTCCCTCCCACCTCATATTCGCAGCACCTGCAGTCTCCCCTCCTTTAAAACTCTCCTTCACTCACACTTACAATCTCTGTGGGAATGCTCATGTTCCCATCCTGCTTAATATTCCCAGCTACTATCTTATCCCTTAGCCAAACCAGATCTCCTCTACAGGAACTTACATACTGTAAATAAACACTTACATTTAATTCTGTGTACATACCTTCACACTATTGTCTTTAACTAAATATCTATCTTAGTGATTATAGAGACATAAAAAAAAAAAAATTGTAAACTCATGTGAATTGTTACATATTGTTATGCCTTACCTTCTATTTGTGTTATGATTTACTTTGGCTTAAATGTACTCTTCTTGCATTTTTACTATGTTTTTATATATTGTATTTTCACTATGTTTTTATATATTGTATCCATGGAGCTTTTCTCCCCAGGACTCCATTGAAAATGGGCCAATTCAGCCCAATGGACCATCCTGGCAACCAAACTTCAAAATAAATAAATAATAACTAAGGAACCATGTAAGGAAAGATTATGAGAGACCTACGGATGTAATTTCATGAAGCAGTTGCTGGTGAGATACTGTACTGAAATCTAAGAACATGGTTGACACTAATTTATTTTTATTTCTGTGCTGGTTTACAGTATTGGTGAAATGAAGGAGGGCAGTTGTTATGTTATGGTGGGGTCTAAAACCATGCTGTGTTTCAGACAGGAGGTTACTTGTGTTTAGGTGTTGTGTGAGTTGAGTGTGAATGCACTTTTCTGGTATTTTTGATGTGGGGAGAGGGTTGCTATGGTCCCGCATTTATTGAGGTATGTGGATTTATAGAGTTATGACAAATTATTTCATCAGATGAATAGGATGTAATATCTGGATAGAGATCTATTTATTAGTATGGAGATAGGGCAGTCATTAGCATCAGAATACATTCCTGAATAGTCAGAGCAGACGGTCAGGAGAAAGTGGCTGACTTTACACTGCATGCATGTTTTCTAATAATGGAGGTATGAAATGGACTAATGTTAAGTTGCTGTACGAAGTCCAAGAAGGATTTGGGTATTGAAAGAATAGCTGAGGAGTTTAAGTTAGTCAGGGGCATTTTTGTTTGTATGAAGTAGGAGAGGAACTGTGTGGAGATTGAGTCGGAGGTCTCAGTGGTTGTTGGGGTGAGACAGT
Source organism: Protopterus annectens (assembly GCF_019279795.1). Taxonomy (NCBI): domain Eukaryota; kingdom Metazoa; phylum Chordata; order Ceratodontiformes; family Protopteridae; genus Protopterus; species Protopterus annectens. The sequence goes on from NC_056736.1 coordinate 155,004,998, forward strand.
AGTTTGACTTGGGCAGAGTAGTTTATTTATGGATGACCAGAAGTGTTGTTATTTTGGTCTCTATTACTGAGTGAGTTCTAGTAGTTTTTATTTTTATTTTATTTTATGTTATTTTATTTATTTATTTGTCTTTGCTGATGTGGTATTTTATAATACTTTTTAGACAGCTAAAAATGTGGAATGTGTTTTGTGTTCTGCTTTTTGTGCAAATCATTCCAGGCTATGTCTCGGGATAACATAGGTTATTTTGTTTCCTTTGATAACATTGATGCAGGCTTAGCTTTACCTATTTTGGTACATACCAGGGCAAGATTATTGAGGATTTTTGGGACTGTATTATTTTAATGTGTCACAGCAGTGTTGAGTGGCAGGAAATTAAGCACATTCTAATTGTATTATGTCAGTATGTGGATGAGGGTGTTTTTGTTAATGTTGTTTATATTGCAGACATTGTTATAAATGATTTGTTTGTGTTGAGTTTTGTAATATATTTATGCATATATAGAGGCTAGTCACTTATGCTGTCTTGTAACATCCATGTGTCTTTATTATGTTAGGATTATTAGTTAGTATCCAGTCCAAGGCAGATCATATATTTGTATATTTGTGGACTCCTGAAGTAGATGTGATTAGGTGACCAAGCTGTTAAGGTTCATGGACCTGCTGAGGTGCTACTATTGATGATATTCTGATGTATATTTCATTCTCCGTGGTCTATATTATTTCATGCAAATCTCCTTACATAGAACTGTTATTCATCGAACTGTCCCCATCAAACTTCCCTTGATCAAATGTTCAAATCAGTGAATGTTTTTCCAGGGTAAGGAAACTTGTTGGTCAGCACAACAACTAATACACAAACCCATTAAGTTAAGCTCAACAAAGTGGGGGGCTACAACCCCAATGTGGATTCTGTGACCCCCATACCCCCCCACCTATACATTTGATCTCCGAGATCACACTACAGTGGAGAAAAAGGCAAATTTCCATATGATGGCCAACTAGTTCCTTACATGGGAAAAACATTCACTAATTTGAACATTGGATGAAGGGAGGTTCAATGATATCTGTTCGATGAATACCAGCTTGATGTAAGTAGATTTCGACTATATATAAATATATATAAACACTATTGTGCTTCATTTTACTTTCTACATAACCAATTCAGAGATATTTCTTGACAACAAATTTTCCATGAAAAAAGCTGCTATACTTCCATTTTAGGTGGGCCCCACTCAAACATGACCTGATTTTAAACATTATTTAAACATGATTACTTAGAGTGGATATATTCTGATGAAGTCATTTCTTATACACTGACAAAAGTGCTAAATAAAGTGTATTATTGTCGCAAGATTGTGGTTCTTCCTGGATTTGATTTTACATCTGACTATCATATTGGTTCTTGTTTTATACACATGCTAACTCTTCTCCTCCACCATACCCCCAATTCCCACCCACCTCAACAACACTCCATTTCAAATAGACTAACTCCTCCTAAAACGCCTTACAATATAAGCACATAAAACACCAATTGTAACCTGTTTTTCCAAATAGCTTCAACTCAATAGCACAAAACCCCCAGCCCCACTAATTTAAAGTAATACAAATTTCTGTTCCTTGCACTCTTGTCTGTCCCTGCCAACTAGCAAAAATAAAACACGTCCTTATCAAAACATGACACTATACAGCATATCCCTGGCTAAAACTCTTCTTTTCTGCTCATCAGTATTCTAGCTCTCCTTATCAACTATTAAATCTTCCCTCTTCATTGAATTAATGTATCTAGATACCCACACCCATTCATACCACTGAGCTATCTAGAGTTTTGCCTCATAATTTTGGTATGTCTGTCATAAAATTTGTGGTTGTCTGAAAAACAACTGGGGACTGAAATCACTAATTAATGACAGACATTTGAGTTTCAGACTGCATATCCTCTAGAAAATGCATAGTTACATAAAATCTGTCATTCTGGCAACTTTCTAAGTTTAGAAGAGGAATATCTAAAATATGTCCTAGTTTTAGGACTTTGCCTCTTTAAATTGAATATCCAGATTTCTTGTACTAAGAACTGAAGTTTGAGGGGTATGTACGCTTACCTAGCCTGTCATTCAGTATAGCTCCCACTCGTTTCCAACAAACCCACCCAGTGCTAGACAAATACAGCTATCTGAAAAGTAAATATTGCAAAAACCTATCAGTAAGAACTCTTGTAAAAATAAAACATAAATGTAACTAGGTATCTACTTTGTTCCACAAAAGCATCACACTAAAACATAGTGGAGACATTCACGTGAAGCCTGGACCCCCTCCACAACAAAAATTATTAACAAATCTTCCACGTCACCCCACCCTTCCTCAAATTCCCAGGTTCTCATATTAATATGAATCTCAGAAATGCATTCAATAAAATATAAGAGGTATATGCTTGCACTGCAACTTATTTTCCTGACATAGTCATAGCAACTGAAAGCTGGTTGAACAAAGAAATAGCTGATAATTTAATCACTACACCTGGATACAGCATAGTCAGAAAGGATGGGGGAACATAAGTGCATAGGTGGCATTGCCATTATTTACAAAAACTCATTAAATGTCACCCCTTATCCACAAAAAAATAACACATTTCAGTAATGCAGAACTCACCTCAAAATAAATAATAGGAAAACCTGCTGCTCATCATCCATTTGTACTCCTTCAGGAAATAACATCACTAGTGCTGAAAACATTCTATGCAGTATATCTCATCATATCTATTATGAAACAATAATACTAGGAGAATGGGGGTCTATATCACTTTGTCGAAATTAAACATGCACACTGCCACTCTTCTGTGGTACATCATCTCCCTCACTTCTAGTGTCCTCAACACCACTGTCTTTCCTGCCTAGGTTTCTGTACCATGCTGAAGTACTTGTCACACCACTGTTTTGAACAACATTACCTTTTATCTGCTTTGACATACTTCAGTCACACAGTACCCCTGATACTCTTTGCTTGTCCTTCCCTTCTCCTCAATAACCCCTTCCAGATACTGGAAGATGGTAACCTGTTCCACTATTATGCCTTATATCTTAATTTCCAACTTTTTCTGATTTCTCCCATCTGCTGCCATGACAACTATCATGTCTGCAGCCAGTTTCATCCCAAGTGCCTTCGGTTTTTGTTTCAGTCCCTTACCATTTCTGTAGTTCCTGTTCAGAGCCTACATTTAGTACTACATTGTCTGACTACAGCAACTTTGTTGCTTTTTTTGCTGATACAGTTCCTCACCATTATGAGCAGCCGTAGGGCCAGAGCTAAACCCTGATGCACACCCACTCACATTGGAAACTCACGTGTGTCAGAAAACTGTTCACACTTGTATCACTGGGTCCTTGTATAAAGCCAGAACTAATTCTGCCAGTGTTCCTGGGATTTTCAATAACCACAGGCCTGCATAAATATGGTTTCTTGGAATTTTATCATATGCTTTCTCCAAGTATAGCAATACCCAGTTAGACTCTTTCTTCCTCTCCAGCTGCTTGTCTACTGACTGTTTCACTACAAACATTGGGTCATTTCTGTTACATCTTGATCTGAATCCAAATCGATCATCTTCCATCTTATTTTCTGCTGCTCACCACATTCTTTTGTCAGTCACCCTCTCCTGCACTTTTGCACATGGTGACAGGAATTTGATACCTCTGTACTGCCCACACAGTTAAATCACACAAAACTAAGAATGTGCAAACTTGATATTATAACATTAAGTTGAGATGAATGACACGGTTTACCCAATGTGTAATGTTTCATCTCCTATCCAGAAGGGAGAGGATTTAATCCTGACCTCTAGCCACTACCTGTCTGAAGTCTGCATGTTCTTTCTCTATGAGGTTCATTGCACAAAAAAGCATGTTTATTGTTTACACCTCATGGTTTGAAGTTTAGAGGTATGCTAATAGAGTGCCCCCAAAATTGAAAGGACTTGTGGAAAGCAGCACAGACTATTAGCAAAGACTTTTATAGACCAACGACTTTAGACATCATCTGTAATGTTCAGTATTATCTAGGTAGGATAGCACACATCATAGACTATGTTCTATGTCTGGGATAATCACTTCATGGTTTGAGCATTAGCTTTTAGTGATTTGGGACAGAAAAGTTCCTTGAAAGTAAAAACAAAAATCTTTGATATGTGAACATGCCCTTGTACTCTGTATATGTTTAGTAAAAGAGTTAATCCACTTCACTTGAAGGTACTGCTTTACTTTTCTGTTTTTTTTTTAGATCTGATACATCAATAATATGCATTTCTCATTAGATTTTATCTTTTGAATTGTTTTTTTTTCTACAGAATTAGTTTTCTGTTCCTTATTACTATAATGTTCCTATTATTATAATGTTATGAAGTAGTCAATATTGTGATTTTTCTGTCTTCTAAACTGAAGTCTGTAGATGGTTATTTTAAACCATGTTCTCAAGTAAATTTTTAGTAACGCATAGTAAACTGATTTTGAGGTACTATGAAGATAAAATGCATGAGAATAGGTATCTCCCTCAAGGAAGTGAGTTACACACCTTGCAAAGACCTGCTGCATGTCTTTCTTCTGGTGGTTGTGGGCATGTACATACGGGAATGCAGCATCATAAAGAGAAAGTCTACAGTCTACCATGTGGATGATACTTCATCTCCTAGAAATTGACCCTCATCCAATGTAACCAAATAGGTCACAGAACTGTCACAGGACTTACGCCCTTAAGTGGCAAACTGATTGGTGGAGTGTCATGGGATCAAGTGTGAGGCATGACGATCAGTAAGGGGTGGAAAATAAAAAACAAAAAGAAAATGTTTAATTCACATATATAGTGGCCAGTCTTATTTTTGTTAAATTATTAATGATCCAAAAGTTAAGCAGAAACAAGAACAACAGCGTAATATGTACAATGAATGGCTAAGAGGGTTTGATATTAGTACTGTGGATTTTGGTTTCATAACACATACATGCCTACTCTAGCTGCATAGAGGCATAAGGATCTAACTATAGGCCAGGTAACTGAGCTTGATTAGTGGTTTTAGAGGTTTACAACAAAGGTTGTGAGGACTGGAGTGTACATCGGGGTGGGGGGTTGTATTCTTAAATGGAGCGTCATGGTCAATCACTGGTAGATGGCAGGACATGATGAGCTGTTGTTTATTGAGACCAGGGCTCTGTCTGTATAGCATGCAGAGGCATAGACAATATGTAGCAGAGTACACTGCAAGCCTGCCCTTGGGACGGTAATAGTTTGCACTTAGGTTAGGTGAAATGCTCTTTGGCAGCAGCATGACACAGCACCAGGAAGATTTGATATTCTCTCTGGTCGCCAACATAGTTTAGAGTCTGAGTCAAGTTTGGTAGATCTTGTGAACAAGGAAAGGCCCTATGAACAGAGCTATATCTTTCTCTGTAGCACCTGATATCATTCCCAATCTGGCTCTCTTAGGATCTTTAGCTCCATTATCTCAAATCTTAATAACAGATTAAAAACAAAAAAGATCTATTTTCTGTTTCTGAACATGCACTCCTATTGGGACTATTAGGTCAATTCTCCACATTTTGCACTCCTTAAATCTTAAGCTGTGGGGCAAGAAAATAAACTATTTTATGCTTTCTTAAAATGTTCCAGGAATCATGAAGAATTAAAAAGTATGTTTAATTTGTTATTGGTACTTTACAAAAGTACATTGAAATGCTAAAAACAGTTCAGTAAAACTACATACAAATCCGTCAAGCTCAGAGTCCAGATGCAGTTCAATCAAAAATGCACTCAAAGAGCACAACTCAAGGTCGAAATGCAACAGAACTTAAGATCCAAATACCACCTCAGCTATTTATGCACCTTAAGTATCCCATATATAACAGGTAAAAGTGGATTGTCTGTTCTAAAATAATTATACAGATCTTGAGATTTGTCAAGATTTTGTACATTAAGAAGCTGAGAGATATGGTGCAGAATGAAATCTCATCAAGACAGAGAGGCTAAGATGAACAGACCAGAAACAAAATTATTAACCGTACAATCTCAGTTTGAAAATTAACATCAGAAGATATTTCCTCAGTCAAATAGTTTAATCCAAGGACTTGTCACTCTTAAAAATCCTTCCTTATTATTTTCTAATAGCAATTCGTCAGATAATATTTCAAAAGAAGAGGTTTCCTTTATTTCACTTCAGGGATGACCCATTACCCTACAAACAAGTGCAACACATTTTTTGCCCCGTCAGGAGGGCCTGGTAAAGTTTGTCTTGAGACACTGGTATTTGTTTAAGCAAAAGAACACCAACAAATTGAACAGCTACTGATAACACAATATCCCCCCCCCCCCACACACACACACACACACACACACACACACATGCATACATACGCCATTCCTTCTAGCTCATCTGGCCCCTATCATGTGGTAAAACTTTCCTACACTCCCTGGTAAACAATGTCAACAATGACATGGCAAGATGTCAGGGATGGATTTAGGCATAAGCTAAATAAACAAAAGGGACTTACAGTCTATATGGACCTTTCAACAATTTGGATTTCTTTTTATTGTTCTAATGGTTCAGCCTTCACTCCACACATCCTTATAATCTGTCAGCATTTATTAAATATGCCCCATAGCTTTCAGTACCTTAGGGTTTCAGCATGTCTATATTTGGCCCCAAAAGTGGAGCACATAAGGGCTATTTGATATTTATAATGTGTTACTTAGGTTTGTGTGCTGGTCTATAAATGTATGCATAGTTCAGTATATCCACTCATTTAACATGCTTTTGTGAGATGTTGGAAATCATAGTTAACACACACAAAAATGAGGACATGCAAACTCTACATAGTAACTGGAAGTCATGCCTGGACATGAAATCTTGAAACAATAAAGCAAAGATCTCTCTAATGAGCCATAGAGATGACTCTTCATTTAAAGAAAACTGCATAAAGTACCTACAGCATAGCTGAATTAGTGGAACAGGTGAGCAGTGTCATTAGCAGGTAACTCTCAGATCATGAACCATGCACGTCACACCATATTTCTAAGCCTTTGAAGAGAAGGCCAAAGGAAGAGGATTTAATAGATTTCTCAGCACCTTATAGATATTTCAGACAAATACTTAATGTCACTTCATCTGACAAATGAATTTGTGCCACAAATCTGCAATAGGGTATTCCTGGTAGCTAGGTAATCCACCAGTTATAAATGTCTTTCATAGACCCAGGTAACCACACATGTACTCCATGGCAATGGAGTCAGTCCCCTGCTGGAATATTAAACAGTGCAATGGTCACTACAAAGCCAATACTCTCTCATACTTTACCTATCAGCACCACAGCAAAACTCTAGGTTTACCCACTCTTCCTACTCTTTAAGAATTAATTCATTCCAATCTGATAAGATTCCTTAATAAGCTGAAAAGCTCTACATTAAACCTATTTAAAATGATGTCCCATAAAATAAGTCCATGTCCTACCATAACATGATTAAAAAAATGCAAATCTCTCAAAGTACAGGGTTATGGCCTCCCATGGCTCTTTCATATCTCTATTAATACCACAATGCTTTAAAATCTTGTGGCACCTAACAAGAGCTTCAACTCTTTGATGTTCCATGGGACCTTATAGCTGGGTAAAAGATAAAGATAAACAATGTCTAATTTGGATGTTTGCACAGAGTGTTTTTAAGTCCAGAAACTATGACCCATCCAACCCAAATTTCCTTCTGGCCAGTACTGCACTTCCATCCCATAATGTGGAATGTGCCCAATGGTACCTAGCTAATGTTAGGCAATATCTATCACTATCTGATTAAAGGGATATGTTTCAGTGGCCATCAGAGGATATAACAATTTAGATAAAATTGTTGCTTTCACCAGGGATACTTACTTGTCTCCAGGCTGTCAATTAGACCACTAATTATGTTGCTGATCTGTATTATTCATATCATGCTCAGTTTAGGTTTTTTACATGCCAGACCAATTGATGAACACAAGTCATTTCATAAATATTTTACGGAGGATTGGGACTGAAGGATAGGAAACATCCTTCACCAGCTATGAAAAGGGGACAAGTAATAATATATGTGAGATTTAGTTACATTTAGCTTGAATTTTGATAGAAACCACAGAGCTGAAACAAGTCCCAGGCTTTCTTGAATGCATCATCGATAAGAATGAAAAGAGTCATGAGGGCATGACTGGCAAATAGATTTTTACTTTCTATTTTAGTTGTGACTCATGGTTACCAGACCTGCCTTCCATCTGTGCAAGGGGACCTTTCAGATTTAGATAAGTGTAGGTTTTATATTAGCAGAGAATTTGTCATGCTAACATTGAGCCAGAAGGATTCTAATTCTCTCTACCATTTGTGCTATCATCTTTCCAAATGAAAGTTGCAAAGAGAGAAGAAAGAGTTATGACAGGTAAGGTAGAACCTCTTATATTTCCATGGATTAAGCTTTGTCATATCAAAGGCCCCATCATTTATAACCTTATGTATTGCCATGAGGTATAAGTAAATCTGCATGTTAAAAGCCTTCAGGGTCTCAAGTCTTAGGATCAAACTTAAGATTCATATTTGTGAGGACTCCTCAGCTAAACCCAATGCTTGATAAACCTGGTTTGTTTGTAGCAAACAAGATTTCAGTTAAATATCATAGTCTAAGGATCTATGCTATTAACTAGACCTTACACTGATATTAAGGAGAGATAGTGCTTAATAGCCTCTATGAGCAAATAGATTTTTACTTTCTATTTTAGTTGTGACTCATGGTTACCAGACCTACCTTCCATCTATGCAAAGGGACCTTTCAGATTCCTTTTAGATTTAGATAATTGTAGGTTTTATACATCAATAGTATAATTAAAGCCAGTGAAGATACATTTCTATAACATTCAGCTGGCAAGCCATCAGTCTTTGCTGCTTTTACCACTTTCAGGGTTTTAAAACTGGTTCTAAAATTGTTAGTCAATTAGGAGCAGGAAAAAATGCTTGCTGAGTATATCTAAGGGACAGAAGACCAACAGCATCCTGGAACTATTTTATGTAAGTTATTACATAATTGGTCATTAGTAATGCAGTCTCTTATTATTTGCTCTAGAAATAGATGTATAATGATGATAGTGAAAAGGCCATTTGTCTGGTGTCAGATAATACATCTTGATTTAAAAAAAAATATAAACACTTGTGCATTTAATTAGATTTGTAGAATGTATAAATGTTTTCTTCTAAAAAAATTGTTTATAGCTGTTACTTCCTAATGAAGTTGCATTACATCATTATGGAACTGAACTGTTTGAGGGTTATACAGCTTCAGTTTAAAGGAAATAGAAATTCTTATTGTGTTTGAGATATCTCTAAACTCTGTTAGTATACTGCATCAGAGACACTAGTGTCTTTATTTCTTAATGTCCTACAGGAATGTTATTTGGATTAACCAATAACGTGTGCACTTAAGCAGAGCTGTTGGCAGCTACTGCTTGCTTTTGAATTGAATATTATTTTAAATATTGAAATTGTGAATAGCTAAAAGTTATTACATCAATATACTTGGATAATAGACTTCATGGACTTCCATGCTTCAGTCATCAAACATGTAAATTTCAATAATATCAGAAGCGGTTATAGTTTTTCTACCAAAATTATGACAATATGTCATCTGTTATTTTCCTTTCCTTATTCAACTGTTTTGCATGTGATAACAAATCTTTTAAAAGTAAGGAGTTTTCATTTGGTCATTTGACAAAGATTGTAGAAGATGTCTTATTTTTTCTTGTGAAGGTTACCCTCACAACAGTGTTGTGACTTTTGCTACTGACTCTTACAAAGAGAGACTGAGACTGTTGGTCACCAACTATTATTACCTACTGTTGCTTAGCTTATTGAAAATAACCAGGAAGTGAGGTCTCAGTATCACATTTGCAATCTGGTGGCAGGTAAAGGGTATTGTTACTGGAATTATATCAGTAGTCCCCTCCTGGTAAATGTTGTGTATAATTTTTATGAAAATCAGTAACTCTTTATTACTGTTGGTAATCTGGCACTAAAAGATTCCTGGCTCAGACTGAGCTTGAGAAATCCTGGGGAATCAATGATCATAACCATGTTGTGGAGACTTCAGCATACATCTTATTTGGGTGAGACAGGTCTTGGTCATAACCTAATGCGGTAGTTCACATTTGCTGTATACGTCTAAGGCCATCGACCCATCTGTATACTATTCATGCATAAGGGGGGTTGAATTTGTACCTCTACAACTGATATTATCCATCACATGGGTTTATCAAAGTGTAGATATGTTGTAAACTGAACTTTGATAACCTGCAAAATGTCTTGTTACCAAAAGCTGGTTTTATCCTTGCAGCTAGGTGGTAAAACATACAGTGTATAAATTACACTGAAGCTATTTTTTAGTTATAACAGTTGAGACATTGGCAAAATTGCCAAATGTCAGTATTACAACTGGATAAGGATTTTAAATCAAAAGGACTTCTACCTACTGCTTTGAATAAGGAGGGTTTAACAGATACTAGCGACCACATAGAGACACTGGGAGGGACTGTAAGTTCACATCATGCAGCTAAAGGTCTACTCATTGTGTTTCTGTATGATATTATAAGGCAGCTACATTTTTGGTTAGAATTATAGATGGAGATAAAAAAAGCATCATACAAGAGAAAGAAGTAGCTTTTTTTTGCAAAGAGAATGATCACTGAAACAGCTCAAAGATGTTGAAAGACAGAGACAAGGATCTAGAACTGGAGGAAAGGAATTGTCGGTATGAACTTGCCATATTATAGAAGAAGAAGAAATGACAAAAGAGAGGGGACCTTGGCTGTTTTTTTATTCCTGCACAAGTAGTAGACCTTATCAGTAAAGTTTTGTCTGACATTTCATGTCATAGCAGCTACTCCGTACATGGTTTCAGAAAATCTGTGTCACACCTGCTGCCCTATTTGTAGTAATGCTGTGACACTGAACAGATAAAAACTACTTGGCAGCATAAACAGACAAATGTGGGTCAGTCTAAATGAACTAATCTGGTTCCATAGGCAAAGTAGGATGTCACTGCTTTCAGTGCACACTAAGGTACTGGGGTGAGAAATTTACAATGTCATCAAGTATGACATGTAAGGCCTAGATACCCTCAGAGATAGAATGAGGAACAAAAGCGATGTGATGGAGCTAGCTGAGGAAGTATGACAAATGTGGTAAGTTTTCTTGAATTATACTGTTCCAAATTAGCAAAATGGCTTTTAAGCTCTCTTGATGCAGGGTGGAGAAACTATTACTTAGAAGGATACTGCATCAACATAATTGTTGTCATGTCTGTAGTTGTTAGACAGCACTATTGATTGTTTGGCCAGTCCACTCCAGTTAGGACAAGCAGAGGAACATGTTTTCATGTGGCATTGGGCAGGGTTCATTTGGACCTGCATTGTGTACAATGAGAAAAGCAGGTGGCAGTTTTTTATATTCTTGCAGATGTCCTGATAGAAATGGCTTTGATGACACAGTAGTTTGTGTACAGGCAGCCAGGCATGGAGACAAGCATGTGGTGAGGATATAAGGGAGTGCAATCCGACCAGTGTCTTCTTCTTCAGTAGAGGCTTCTGATATAATTAACTAATAAGAGTAAGTGGTTAACAGCTGCAAGCCTGAATCAGAGCCACATGTATAAAATGGTACTGAGCTTCTTCTAAAGAGGCAACTACTTCATGTGAAGGCCTAGTTTGTAACAGTAAGTCTAAAGCTGAGACACAGTTATCAGTTGGTAGTCCTAAGGACCCACAATTTGGTACTTCTGGCCATAGCCCATGATATTCCTTTTCAGGCAATCTTAGTGTAAGGCACCAAAGCAAAACATTTATGCAAAATCTTTATTGGGCAGGTATATTGGGGTAACTACCATAAGGTATAGTAATTTCAAATGGTTGGCAAAGCAGAAAACTCAGCTAAGGCTGCATTGCTTCCTTTGCTTCTTAGTGAATATCTATGTTGGTAACTAGCCAATGATTTTGAGAGTCCTTTTAGTATCCAAGCATGACAGATCAGACATATATCTTGAATGTGATGGATTATGATACTAGAAAGAATGAAGTAGTGGCCATTGCCTCTGTCAAGGCAAAAAAGGTGGCAAATGCTCTGTTAGAAAGTTTCACCAGGATGGGTTTTCCTGAGAAATACTGACAACCATCAGTGCTAACTTTGCATTACAGTTGCTGCCCTATTTGTGGAAATGCTGTAGCATGCAGCTGTTAAAAACTACCCACTGCTATCCACAAACAAATGGTTTGTTGGAGAGGTTTAAATTAGGCCGGTTTTGTGGGAGTCCAGGAAGTACCTAAACCACCTTATCTTTGAATACAGATGTGCACATAAAAAAACATAGATTTTTCAATACTTGAGCTACTTTAAAATGTGTGGGAACACTCTAGACTTAATTTGCAATGAGCAGAACAGTGAACAAGATTCTCATAAAGAGTATGTGATGGAGTACATACTAAATTAAAGGAATAAGTTTAGACAGTTCAGGGATAAACACAGGACCACCTACCTCAAACATTACAACAGCAGAAGGTTTGATATGACCAGACAGTGAGATCACAATTATATGCTCTAAGGTAAAACATAATGTTTCTTAAAGTTATTCCACAAAATAAGCTGCACTCCATGTGTGAGGGACTGTTCTGTGCTTTACAGAAAACAAGCAATGCTACTTACATGGTGGAATTATCAACAAGCTGCAGAGACGTAACCATTACCATCTTAACATGATGAAGCCCTACCATGATAGCCGCTGATACTTAGTTTTGCAGTGGTATAGAGGATGAAGATGAGGGTTTTAGTTTAATAGATCTTATCAGTAACACTTGGTTTGATATTTCAGTAAATGAGGTAGTATTGTGATAGCTGCCACTCCCTACACAGTTTCAGAAAAATTTGAGTAGTATTACAATATTAATATTTTGGAGGTGCATTCACTGCTTTATCAGAGTGCACCCAACACCATGTAAATACAGAGATGTAACAGCTCATAAAAGAAAAAAAACAGAGTTAACTACTACGGTAGATGGATATCAGATGGAACTGACAAGGGGGGGGGGTAGTCTGATATTAAAAATGTGCAAGATTTTCCAAGTCAGGTAAATGGGGGATTTAAATATGAAAAACACTTTTCCCCCATGCAACTTTTATTGATGGTGTATCAAGAACACTTGCTTGCAAATTAAAAAGGAAAAGATATGCCAAATGGTATGTATTGTTTTGAATATCAGGAACAAAAAATTCAGAGCCAGCAAACGGTGACATGACAAAATTATATTAATCAGAAATCACAGCATGTTACAAACCGGTTTCGGCTGGCAAAGCACAGCCTTCTTCAGTGTACAAAAAGTTAGTGCAAGAAACAGTAGCTGTATATATACAGATAGCAACAATCCCATTGGTTGACTGTCATAAATGTTCATTAAGTCCCGGTGGGAACAAGCCACCTAGTCTGATAATCCATTTCCTTTCCTTTGCATTTAATATAGAATGCCATTGAGATTTATTGGCCCTATTGCCAAAAATCATGTCAATAATAATAAAATTGAATTTACTTGTGGAATGTACTGTGGTGTGTTTATACAAAGCATTATATATCTTTTTTTGTTTGATATTACTTTGGTGCTCAGAGATTCTAATCCTGAGGGGTCTGGACATCTGTCCAACATAGAAAGCACCGCAGCTACAAGAAGCTAAATAAATAATCCAATCACTGGAACAGTTAGAAAAGAATTGCAAATCAAAAACTTGTGAACAATTGCGCGTAGAAAATTGTTTGGACTTTTGGATGTATTTACAATTGTTACAATGTCCACATGGAAAACAACCCTGTAAGGGTTCCCCAGTCAATGTTGTTTGTGTCAAGTCAGATGATTTATTATCCCTATGTTTGTAATGATTAAAGAAAGAATTTAAATTCTTCCCTTTCCTATAGGAAAAGAGACAACTTTCAGGAATGATACTGTTTATCTCCATGTCACATTGTAAAATATTCCAATGTCTCCTCACACTTTGAATGAGACGATTTGAATTACGGGCAAATGTAGTTGTGAATCTAAGGGGTTGACCAGTTGAATCAGTGCGTGTCTTGTATGTTAATAGGTCACTTCTGTTCAAAGACCTAACCTTATTACTGGCCATAGCAATGTGGCCACTTTTATAACCACGGGATCTAAATCTGTTGGTAATATCTGATTTGTGTTTCAAATAGGTGCTTTCCTCAGAACAAATACGTTTCGCACGTATGAATTGTGACTTGGGGATGCTGCGTGCAATGTGGGGTGGATGATAACTGGAGGCATGCAAAATTGTATTGTATTCTGGAAACTTCCTATATATCTCGGTGAATAATGTATGATCAGGTGCCCTCTGAATTAGGACATCCAAAAATGTAATGGTTTCCTTATCATAATTAATGGTGAAATGCAGGCCCCATTCATTATTATTAAGATATGTCACAAAATCCAATAATGAGCCTTCATCCCCCCTCCATACCAACCACACATCATCAAGATACCGTCTCCATATATCAATGCCCGCCAGAAATGTGTTCCTCTTATCATCATAGATTAAGTGTTTCTCAACAAACGCCATAAAGAGATCAGCATATATGGGGGCAAAAGATGCCCCCATCGCTGTCCCTTTGGTTTGCCAAAAGCATTGTTCCTTATAATAAAAAACATTACTCGTAAGGACATATTGTGCCAAATCCACCAGAAATTTGTTGAAGTCAGAACCATATAAGTTAGAGACTTCAAGCCACTAAGCCAAGGCAAGCAGCCCATCCTGGTGTGGAATATTGGTATACAATGCACTTACCTCTAAGGAACATAAAAACCAATCTGGATCAAGGTGTGTGTTGGAAATAATCTGTAAAAAATTTGTTGTATCTTGTAGGCGTGATCGAATGTTGAAAAGCAAAGGCTTCAAATGCTTGGTCAAAAATAAGGAGAGGGGTTCTGTAATATATCCCTTACCCGATACAATGGGTCTGCCAGGTGGATGAGAAAGATCCTTGTGAACTTTTGGCAGGAAATATATATATTGGTTAATGGGATCATGAACCAAAAGTTGATTCATGATATCATCAGAAATAATAGCCTCATCCTTAGCCTGTCTTAAAAATGTCTCAATTTGTTTCTTAAACATATGAGTGGGGTCAATGACCATGTGTGAATAGTATCTTACATCATTTAGTTGTCGTAATGCTTCCTTATCATAGTCAGCCAAGTCTAATACAACCACAGCACCACCTTTGTCAGCTGAGATTATCACAATTTCCCTGTTATTTTGAAGTTCAAAAATAGCTTGTCTTTCATCAAAAGAAAGATTGTTATGTTGTAATGAAATATCAGAACTCAAAAAATGCAAATCCTTAAGTACACTGTTCTGAAACTGCAAAACCATCTGATGCATAGGTGGAGCAAAGTTAGATCTATGATATGTGAATCTATCATGATCATAGGTAACATCACTATCACCAAAAAACAACTTCAAATTTAACAAACGACAAAAATTAACAACATCTTGTGCAAAAGATTCCTCTGACACAGTGAAACCTGGAATAAAAGAAAGACCTTTATTCAACATTCTTAACTGAATGGGAGATAGTTCAAAGCATGATAAATTTAAGACATTGTAACATGGGTTTGTCATTTCGCCAGAGCAAGGTTCAAAAGACCCTGAATGTTCTCTATTTCTGCGGTGTTTCCATCCTCCCCGCCTGGTTTTAGGCCTAAAGGGGTGGACCTTGGTGTTCTTTTAGGGGTCGGTGACTCTGAGACTGTTGTGGCTTCATTTTCTGTACCAGATGAAGTGTCCTCAAAAGAGGATATTGTCTCACTCTCCTGCCTTTTTAATATAGATCTCGGTCGTTTCCTTTTATTGGTAGGTTTAAAAGGAATAGGTGAAAACCTAACATGTTTGGAGCTAGACATAAAAGGATTCCCCCTCCTATAATCTTCCTGGTCCCTAGTAAATTTTTTGGTTTTTCTGGATTTAAGTTCAGTGTCAAACTTACGTAAATCAGAAGCCACCTTGTTTAATGAACTCTTAAAAAATGGTTCTTTCTCATAAATTACCAATTTATTGACTAGAGTATTGATATCCTCTAATTCTTTGGAAATTGGAAGTTGACCTTTTGGTCCGGTCAAGACTGTCGGCGAACGACGGGCCTTATTGTTCCTAAGGAAACCTGTTTTCGCCTCATTCAGTGTTTTGCGACTATGTTTTCTGTATACCAACAGGTTTGACTTTACATTTCCTTTCAATTGTGGTGGGGGTTATTAAACTATCGTTGTTTGAGAAAACTCTGGTTGCGCGTCTTCAAGTACGCATTTTCTGATGAATACGGCATTTTGGTTTAACCGTTTTGGTTAGGGATGCTTCACATTGATTATTAGATCTCTTCAATTGTGGGGCTATTTGTAACTATCCTTTTCTTTGGGACTATAATATATTGGGTTATTCGGACCCAACGTACCACATCACTGTGTCCAAAGTACAATTTTGATTGTGCTTTATGTATGGACTGTTTATGGCATCGTATTTGGGAACGATCGGGAATGGTTTGAAGAGATTACTGGACTGCTACGTGGACTTTAATTGAACTTTTTATGTTTTGCAACAGTCATTTGTGGATTATGCATACGGTTCACACAATTTTGCATATCAAGGATGGACTTTATGTTTTGGACTTTAATATTTTTCACATTTGAATCACTTGTGCTTGTTTCTTAGATTTGATTATTATACTTTGGACTATTCACTCTGGGTCATGGCCTAAATATATCATTTTGACTTTTTTAAGTCATATGGGCCAGTATTGCAATCATTATTTTTACAAATTTTGATAGCTATCAGTGTTCTCATTAGCTTGTTACCAAGCTGATACACAGTTTGAATAGTTAAAGGTCTTTCAAGTTCTATTATGTTTGTGGTCAATAATTCAATATAATTTGGTGAATACATTATTTATGTGTATATGATTCCAATTATATATAACATTTTTATGTTCTACTTGCTATAGGGAATGAATGTTACAAATGTGTTTTTCATATATTAATACCATTTATTGGTGAATGTTCAATTATTCTTTCCATTAATTATGGAGTGCCTATATTTTTGATATCATTTGACTAGTGTAACAACAGGGACATTTAATAAGTGAACCATAGGTTACTCATAATTTATAATGAGAAAAACATCGACAATTTTTGTAGTTGTAGGTCTACATATTTAGTATCAATAACCATTGTATTAATATACTGGGGTCTATTGTCATTCTTGATTCCATTGTCATTCTCGATTCAGCAAGGGTTCATTGTATGTTTATCCAACTATAGCTAATCTATATTGGTATATATACACATTATTTTACTTGTGGGTACCATTTGTTGCGTGACGACTACATATTCACCATCTTGAATTTTTTGACACAGTCATATAATGATAGGGAAACAACCTTTGGGCCTGGCATATTGAGTCACTACCTTTGACTCTACACTTGGACCATAATACAATACAATATTTGATCCATGTTACAATATATTTTTTACCAATTGCCCTGCTCTCTATATATCTATTTATATTTCTCAGTCCTATACTCCTCTACGGGTCCCTATATTATCTTTATTTTTGATCATCTTTTCAGTGCTTTGGCCTGTATAATTTTTACATTATAAAATTTGGTTATATCTTTGGGTCAGTAAAGTGTCATTCACAAATTGAGTCTTTCTATCTCCAGTTTGTTGATTAGTTTATGATCATTGTTAGCATATTCTGTTGTTTTTTATAAATCAACCAGGATTTTTTTCTCTCAGTGTTCCGCTTTTGAATAAATTGGACGCATGTGGTTCTTAGTATACTTTTTCCTGTTATGGTCCATTTATATTTGTGCACACATCGACGTGGTTGTTTGTGAGCCATTATTGTCGGTGTTATGGATTTTTCCAGTTTCATTCGGGGGCTGGTTTCTGATAGAGAGGACCTCGAGGTCTTTGGACTAGGGTCATCGACAGGGAACACTGGGGGGTCCGATTTGGTTGATTCTGAATCTAATTGTGGACTACTTTTTGGAAACTTAAATAAACATCTTAGATCTCTAAGATCCAATATTTGGCATAGTAAGCTATTTAATGCTTACCAGACTGCGGGAATCACCCCAAGGGGTCTGCGTGTTCGCACTGTTCCCCATGTTACTAATGCGGATGAGGAACTTAATTCAAATTGGAATAAAATACAGCAGGAAGCAACAATGGCTTTTGTTGTTGAACTGCTCAAGTTCCACAACAGGGCCATTGACAAAGAATTAGAGGATATCAATACTCTAGTCAATAAATTGGTAATTTATGAGAAAGAACCATTTTTTAAGAGTTCATTAAACAAGGTGGCTTCTGATTTACGTAAGTTTGACACTGAACTTAAATCCAGAAAAACCAAAAAATTTACTAGGGACCAGGAAGATTATAGGAGGGGGAATCCTTTTATGTCTAGCTCCAAACATGTTAGGTTTTCACCTATTCCTTTTAAACCTACCAATAAAAGGAAACGACCGAGATCTATATTAAAAAGGCAGGAGAGTGAGACAATATCCTCTTTTGAGGACACTTCATCTGGTACAGAAAATGAAGCCACAACAGTCTCAGAGTCACCGACCCCTAAAAGAACACCAAGGTCCACCCCTTTAGGCCCAAAACCAGGCGGGGAGGACGGAAACACCGCAGAAATAGAGAACATTCAGGGTCTTTTGAACCTTGCTCTGGCGAAATGACAAACCCATGTTACAATGTCTTAAATTTATCATGCTTTGAACTATCTCCCATTCAGTTAAGAATGTTGAATAAAGGTCTTTCTTTTATTCTAGATTTCACTGTGTCAGAGGAATCTTTTGCACAGGATGTTGTTAATTTTTGTCGTTTGTTAAATTTGAAGTTGTTTTTTGGTGATAGTGATGTTACCTATGATCATGATAGATTCACATATCATAGATCTAACTTTGCTCCACCTATGCATCAGATGGTTTTGCAGTTTCAGAACAGTGTACTTAAGGATTTGCATTTTTTGAGTTCTGATATTTCATTACAACATAACAATCTTTCTTTTGATGAAAGACAAGCTATTTTTGAACTTCAAAATAACAGGGAAATTGTGATAATCTCAGCTGACAAAGGTGGTGCTGTGGTTGTATTAGACTGGGCTGACTATGATAAGGAAGCATTACGACAACTAAATGATGTAAGATACTATTCACACATGGTCATTGACCCCACTCATATGTTTAAGAAACAAATTGAGACATTTTTAAGACAGGCTAAGGATGAGGCTATTATTTCTGATGATATCATGAATCAACTTTTGGTTCATGATCCCATTAACCAATATATATATTTCCTGCCAAAAGTTCACAAGGATCTTTCTCATCCACCTGGCAGACCCATTGTATCGGGTAAGGGATATATTACAGAACCCCTCTCCTTATTTTTGACCAAGCATTTGAAGCCTTTGCTTTCCAACATTCGATCACGCCTACAAGATACAACGAATTTTTTACAGATTATTTCCAACACACACCTTGATCCAGATTGGTTTTTATGTTCCTTAGACATAAGTGCATTGTATACCAATATTCCACACCAGGATGGGCTGCTTGCCTTGGCTTATTGGCTTGAAGTCTCTAACTTATATGGTTCTGACTTCAACAAATTTCTGGTGGATTTGGCACAATATGTCCTTACGAGTAATGTTTTTTATTATAAGGAACAATGCTTTTGGCAAACCAAAGGGACAGCGATGGGGGTATCTTTTGCCCCCATATATGCTGATCTCTTTATGGCGTTTGTTGAGAAACACTTAATCTATGATGATAAGAGGAACACATTTCTGGCGGGCATTGATATATGGAGACGGTATCTTGATGATGTGTGGTTGGTATGGAGGGGGGATGAAGGCTCATTATTGGATTTTGTGACATATCTTAATAATAATGAATGGGGCCTGCATTTCACCATTAATTATGATAAGGAAACCATTCTGGATGTCCTAATTCAGAGGGCACCTGATCATACATTATTCACCGAGATATATAGGAAGTTTCCAGAATACAATACAATTTTGCATGCCTCCAGTTATCATCCACCCCACATTGCACGCAACATCCCCAAGTCACAATTCATACGTGCGAAACATATTTGTTCTGAGGAAAGCACCTATTTGAAACACAAATCAGATATTACCAACAGATTTAGATCCCGTGGTTATAAAAGTGGCCACATTGCTATGGCCAGTAATAAGGTTAGGTCTTTGAACAGAAGTGACCTATTAACATACAAGACACGCACTGATTCAACTGATCAACCCCTTAGATTCACAACTACATTTGCCCGTAATTCAAATCGTCTCATTCAAAGTGTGAGGAGACATTGGAATATTTTACAATGTGACATGGAGATAAACAGTATCATTCCTGAAAGTTGTCTCTTTTCCTATAGGAAAGGGAAGAATTTAAATTCTTTCTTTAATCATTACAAACATAGGGATAATAAATCATCTGACTTGACACAAACAACATTGACTGGGGAACCCTTACAGGGTTGTTTTCCATGTGGACATTGTAACAATTGTAAATACATCCAAAAGTCCAAACAATTTTCTACGCACAATTGTTCACAAGTTTTTGATTTGCAATTCTTTTCTAACTGTTCCAGTGATTGGATTATTTATTTAGCTTCTTGTAGCTGCGGTGCTTTCTATGTTGGACAAACGTCCAGACCCCTCAGGATTAGAATCTCTGAGCACCAAAGTAATATCAAACAAAAAAAGATATATAATGCTTTGTATAAACACACCACAGTACATTCCACAAGTAAATTCAATTTTATTATTATTGACATGATTTTTGGCAATAGGGCCAATAAATCTCAATGGCATTCTATATTAAATGCAAAGGAAAGGAAATGGATTATCAGACTAGGTGGCTTGTTCCCACCGGGACTTAATGAACATTTATGACAGTCAACCAATGGGATTGTTGCTATCTGTATATATACAGCTACTGTTTCTTGCACTAACTTTTTGTACACTGAAGAAGGCTGTGCTTTGCCAGCCGAAACCGGTTTGTAACATGCTGTGATTTCTGATTAATATAATTTTGTCATGTCACCGTTTGCTGGCTCTGAATTTTTTGTTCCTGATTGCTATGTTTCCTGAGCCGTGCAGTTGCTACCGTGCAGGTGGTTTTCTTTTGTGTTGTTTTGAATATAACAAGCAGCTGTGTATTTCATTAGATGTGCAGAATTTAGAATACTTTTAATAACACGGCATTATGTAAGGTTCTTTGCTCTTTGCTTCTATCCAAAGCTGTACACCTTCATCATGGAACAGAGCTTTCTGAATATTCTGTAGCTTGTTTAAAAAGAAAATACATTTTATTAATGTTTTACTATATCCTACACCTTGTGGAATGTACTATATTAGTTTTATTGCTTTATCTTTTATTTTATTTTATTTTTCATGTTGATGGGGACTGTTATTTGGACTTTGGGCATTGTTTAAGCACTAAGGAGCATAATTCAATAAAGCTGCTGCTTTCCTTTCTGCTTGTTTGTGACTTTTATTTTGACATTGGCAATGCTAACTCTTACAGTAAGCTACATCAGGATGCTTGGATTATAGATCTGTTTGATTTTATTTACATCCTGAGGTATCTTTAATCCATCATACATAATTTGAAATAATACCTATTGATACAGTTTGAGGTTTTTCTCAACAATCTGTCTATAAAAAAATCTATTTGCAATTACAATATTGTTTTGAATGTAAAATCAGATTTTTTTAAAAGTAAATAGTTTTCATTTCTTCATTTCACAAAGATTTTTGTTATTATTTATTTAATTTATTTTACATTTGTTAACCGGGATACTCCACTGGACAAATGTCCATTTTCAGTAGAGTCCCAGGGAGAAAAGCTCCGTAATAAGAAAAACATGTAATGTATAATGTAAAAACAAAGGTAGCAGAGAAAAGTTACAAGCAAGTTAAGTACAGACATAATATTTACATTCAAGTTAAAAAAAAACAGACATAATAGCTCACTTGATGAAACAAAGAAGTATTACACTGGAGTCTGAAGTCTATGAGAAACATCAACACTATAGCTGGGGTTACAACTACAACATAGAGGAGAATTAAAAGTCTAAACCAGAATCAACATCTCATTAATAATATATCATATGTATATGTACAGCCTTAGGACCTAGTCCCTTTAATTAAGTAAAAATTGTGATATTAGGTTAGGAGAGGTGAGCATGGTGGAGGAGGGTTTAACCTAGTGTACTGTAAGAGCATAGCCAGCTACTAATGAGATGTTTTTTTAATGATTTTTTAAACTATGTAAAGTAAGTGATAGTAGTTATTTGACTGTGTAGAGCATTCCAGATTTTGGATACATAATTTGAGAAGAGGGAGTTGTCTGCATTATTGTTAGTTTTAGATACAATTAGAGTAGGTTTATTGCTGGAGCGAAGAGTCCTGTTATTGCTGTGGAGGTGAAATGGGTTTTGAATTGCTGGAGTTTTGTCAGGATGATACGGAATGTTATGGGCCAGGACAAGTTGATTGTAGTATAAGAGGTGGAGAAGTTCCAGCCAGTTGAGCTGGTTCAAGGATGAGCAGTGGTGAGACCTATATGGGGATTCAGAGGTGAATCTAGCAATTTTGTTATAGCATGAGTCAAGCCTAGCTAGATCTGATTTTCCTAAGGCTGGATAGAATAGGTGAGGCATAGAAGAGGGTTGAGATGAGGTTGGTGTGGGCTATGGTTGCTTTAGTTGGTTGGGTAAGGAATTGTCTATTTCTGTAGAGGGTACCTAGTTTTTTGTGAACCTTCTTAATGGTCTGGGAGATGTGAATATCAAATCTGAGTCTATTATCAATCTCAACATCGAGAAGTTTGGTATGCTCTGAGGGAGAGATACGAGTATTATTTCTGGACAAGATATTGAAAGTGGTGGTTGATGAGGAGGACCTAGTAGGTTTAAAGAGCAGCAGTTTGGTTTTAGCAGGGTTTAGAATAAGTTGGGTATTGGATAGCCATGCTTCCATAGAGAGGAATGATTCTTGTATTAAAGTATGAAGATCATTTAGTCACGAAGCTGCACAAATTAATGTAGAACCATTTGCATACTGAATGACAGATGCATTGGGAGTGGAAGAATAGAGTTTGTTGGTATAGAGGGTTAACAGTAGTGGTCCTAATACAGAACCCTTGGAACCACCAAGAGTGACTGGAAGAAGGGGTGAGAGGTCTTGTTTCCACAGAACTGCCTATTGTCGGCTGGCTAAATAGCTTTAGAACCATGTTATGGAGGATTGAGAAAGAGCTAATTCAGACATTTTTGTGATAAGAATGTCATGTCTAACCATATCAAAGGCCTTTGATAGGTCAAGAAAGGTGTCAGGAACATACTGACCATTGTTTCTATGAGAGTTTACTGTACTGAAGGCCATGAGAGCAGTGGTGGTACTATGGAAGGGACGAAAAGGGTGCTGATTATTTGAGAGAAGTTTATGTGCATGGAGGTAGTCTAGTAGTTGGAAATGTACACATTTTTCAAGAATCTTTGCTAAAGGTGATAGTATTGCTATTGGTCAGTAGTTAGTAAGTTCTGTGGAACTGCCTCCTTTATGTAGGGGGATTATATAAGATATTTCCAAATTTTGGGGGCAATGGCTTCTGAAAGGGATCTATTAATTAGAATGGCTATAGGGTAGGCCACTGCTTCTGCAGCAGTTTTCAGGAATTCTCCTGGTAATTTGTCAGCAGCCAGAGCAGTGGGCTTTAGTTTTATAAGGATTTTTTTATTCTATCTATAGAGATAGATTGGAGTTGGAAGGAGTTATCTTTTGTGTGAGTAGAGGAGGCTTCAATGGAGGGGGTTTGTGTTATTTTTTCTGTTAGTTGGCTATGGTTTGAATTGTCTCAGTAAAGTGTTTGTTAAATTGAGTAGCAATGCTATCTGAGTCATTTAATTTTATTTTTCATGTTGATGGGGACTGTTATTTGGACTTTGGGCATTGTTTAAGCACTAAGGAGCATAATTCAATAAAGCTGCTGCTTTCCTTTCTGCTTGTTTGTGACTTTTATTTTGACATTGGCAATGCTAACTCTTACAGTAAGCTACATCAGGATGCTTGGATTATAGATCTGTTTGATTTTATTTACATCCTGAGGTATCTTTTAATCCATCATACATAATTTGAAATAATACCTATTGATACAGTTTGAGGTTTTTCTCAACAATCTGTCTATAAAAAAATCTATTTGCAATTACAATATTGTTTTGAATGTAAAATCAGATTTTTTTAAAAGTAAATAGTTTTCATTTCTTCATTTCGCAAAGATTTTTGTTATTATTTATTTAATTTATTTTACATTTGTTAACCGGGATACTCCACTGGACAAATGTCCATTTTCAGTAGAGTCCCAGGGAGAAAAGCTCCGTAATAAGAAAAACATGTAATGTATAATGTAAAAACAAAGGTAGCAGAGAAAAGTTACAAGCAAGTTAAGTACAGACATAATATTTACATTCAAGTTAAAAAAAACAGACATAATAGCTCACTTGATGAAACAAAGAAGTATTACACTGGAGTCTGAAGTCTATGAGAAACATCAACACTATAGCTGGGGTTACAACTACAACATAGAGGAGAATTAAAAGTCTAAACCAGAATCAACATCTCATTAATAATATATCATATGTATATGTACAGCCTTAGGACCTAGTCCCTTTAATTAAGTAAAAATTGTGATATTAGGTTAGGAGAGGTGAGCATGGTGGAGGAGGGTTTTAACCTAGTGTACTGTAAGAGCATAGCCAGCTACTAATGAGATGTTTTTTTAATGATTTTTTAAACTATGTAAAGTAAGTGATAGTAGTTATTTGACTGTGTAGAGCATTCCAGATTTTGGATACATAATTTGAGAAGAGGGAGTTGTCTGCATTATTGTTAGTTTTAGATACAATTAGAGTAGGTTTATTGCTGGAGCGAAGAGTCCTGTTATTGCTGTGGAGGTGAAATGGGTTTTGAATTGCTGGAGTTTTGTCAGGATGATACGGAATGTTATGGGCCAGGACAAGTTGATTGTAGTATAAGAGGTGGAGAAGTTCCAGCCAGTTGAGCTGGTTCAAGGATGAGCAGTGGTGAGACCTATATGGGGATTCAGAGGTGAATCTAGCAATTTTGTTATAGCATGAGTCAAGCCTAGCTAGATCTGATTTTCCTAAGGCTGGATAGAATAGGTGAGGCATAGAAGAGGGTTGAGATGAGGTTGGTGTGGGCTATGGTTGCTTTAGTTGGTTGGGTAAGGAATTGTCTATTTCTGTAGAGGGTACCTAGTTTTTTGTGAACCTTCTTAATGGTCTGGGAGATGTGAATATCAAATCTGAGTCTATTATCAATCTCAACATCGAGAAGTTTGGTATGCTCTGAGGGAGAGATACAGTATTATTTCTGGACAAGATATTGAAAGTGGTGGTTGATGAGGAGGACCTAGTAGGTTTAAAGAGCAGCAGTTTGGTTTTAGCAGGGTTTAGAATAAGTTGGGTATTGGATAGCCATGCTTCCATAGAGAGGAATGATTCTTGTATTAAAGTATGAAGATCATTTAGTCACGAAGCTGCACAAATTAATGTAGAACCATTTGCATACTGAATGACAGATGCATTGGGAGTGGAAGAATAGAGTTTGTTGGTATAGAGGGTTAACAGTAGTGGTCCTAATACAGAACCCTTGGAACCACCAAGAGTGACTGGAAGAAGGGGTGAGAGGTCTTGTTTCCACAGAACTGCCTATTGTCAGCTGGCTAAATAGCTTTAGAACCATGTTATGGAGGATTGAGAAAGAGCTAATTCAGACATTTTTGTGATAAGAATGTCATGTCTAACCATATCAAAGGCCTTTGATAGGTCAAGAAAGGTGGCAGGAACATACTGACCATTGTTTCTATGAGAGTTTACTGTACTGAAGGCCATGAGAGCAGTGGTGGTACTATGGAAGGGACGAAAAGGGTGCTGATTATTTGAGAGAAGTTTATGTGCATGGAGGTAGTCTAGTAGTTGGAAATGTACACATTTTTCAAGAATCTTTGCTAAAGGTGATAGTATTGCTATTGGTCAGTAGTTAGTAAGTTCTGTGGAACTGCCTCCTTTATGTAGGGGGATTATATAAGATATTTCCAAATTTTGGGGGCAATGGCTTCTGAAAGGGATCTATTAATTAGAATGGCTATAGGGTAGGCCACTGCTTCTGCAGCAGTTTTCAGGAATTCTCCTGGTAATTTGTCAGCAGCCAGAGCAGTGGGCTTTAGTTTTATAAGGATTTTTTTATTCTATCTATAGAGATAGATTGGAGTTGGAAGGAGTTATCTTTTGTGTGAGTAGAGGAGGCTTCAATGGAGGGGGTTTGTGTTATTTTTTCTGTTAGTTGGCTATGGTTTGAATTGTCTCAGTAAAGTGTTTGTTAAATTGAGTAGCAATGCTATCTGAGTCATTTACTAGGGTGGGAGAGGGAGTGCAACTTTTGCCTGGTAGTATTAGTTTGTTTATGGCTGCACAAAATTTTGGGGGGTGATGTTGGTGCTTGGTTTGAAGGGTGGAGTAGTAATTAATCTTGTCAAGTTTTACTAGCTTTTTTTGGCTTTATTCCTAAGCTCCTGATATCTTTGTTTAGCAGCTGAGGACTTGACAGAATGCCAATAATCCCATGCCTTACCCCTGGCTTTGAGAAGCAATTTGGTTTCTTTGGTAAGCCAATGTGTGGGATTAGCACTGATTCTTAAGGTTCTGGGAGAGGCATAAAGTTTTAATATGTATAGAAAGGTGTTAGTAAAGTAGGAAACTGCCTTGTTTAGCTCCATGTATTTCAGGGGTGTCCAAATTTAATGTTTTAGATCTACTATGAAGTTAATGGAGTTAAAGTTGCTTCTGCTTCTGATTGTATGGTAGACAGTACCCTTAGGATTATGATTATGTTGACGTAGTAGGAAGGTTGGCAGGTGGTCACCTAGGCATCCTGCTAGAGTGGGGTGACTTGGTGTATTAGTTAGAATCCAGTCCAGGACAGATTCCTTGATAGTTGCTTTGTCAGTTCTTGTAGGTGTTTGGATGATTTGGCTAAAGCCGTGGAGGTGAATGAGGTTTGTTGGGGTGGGTGAGTTAAAGGATAGCCAGTCTATATTAAAATCCTTCAGAAGAATAGTTTCATTTTGGAGGGATAGACAGGACCAATGGAGTAGTTTTTCCAGGGTGGGTATGTTGTTGCCAGTAGGTACATAGCATCAAATTATGTTTATTCTTTTTTTTTGGAGTTGAGTGTTAGTTGGATGAACAATATTTCAGCATTGTCCACACAGAGGGATATTTTATGTATAGTGGTTGCAATGTGAGGTGATTCTTAAATAGTATGGCGATGCTGCCCCCTTTTTTGTTCTTTTTGTCCTTCCTTAGGATGTTGTATCCTGGGGGGATAATTTCATTGTCACTGATGTGTGGCTTAAGCCAAGTCTCAGTTAAAACAACTATGTCTGGCAGGTAAAGTGAGAATCAAGCATGTAGATCATGGATTTTGTTGGAGATACTTTTACAGTTTATGTTTAGATAGAGTAGGTCAGTTGTTTTCCTAGGGGTTTGATCTAAGCTACTAGGGAGATGGGGAATTTGAGGTGATGGAAGGTTGGAAGGAGTAGCAGGTCTATGGTTAGGATGAACATCCCTACAGTGAGATAATTTAGAGGCAATAAAGATGAAGTCTGCAATAGTTTTGTGATTTCTCTATTAAATTTTAGGGAGGGTTTGGTATAGTTAGAATGTTGTAATATTTTAAAGTAAGAATAGTCAGTGGGTGTTAGGGTAAGGATTGAGGCAGAGTTTGAGAAGTGAGATTGAGTGGTATGGTGAAAGGTATCAGTATTTGTATGATGTGAAGTTACATGTAGGTAGGTGTGGTAAGAGGTGAGAAGATTCAAAGTTGCCAGTAAAATTAGTGTAGGAATAGGCATTAATAGCATATTGGTATGCTATCTGAGTACTGTAGTGTTTGATAAACGTCGGGTATGGGAGTATTTTTTAGAGAAGCTACACTATAATAAGGCTGGGGTATGGGAGAATTAGAGAAGCAAAGTTGGGGAGGGTAATAAGAGAGCAGTATCTCTTGGCTGGGGATAGTTGGGAGGTATGTGTGGTTGGGTAATGAGGATATGGGTGTAGTTAGGTGTGGTTGGTTAGTGGATGACAGCTGTGGCTAGGTGTAAAGATTAGTTTGGGTGTAGTGGTGGCAGGTGGGAATTGGGGGTAGGGTAGGGGATCAAAGTGAGCCCGAGTGAGTTGATTTATTATTTTTCTGGTGAATTTAGTCTTACTGAGTTCTTCTTTTGAAGAGAGAGAGAGAGAGAGAGATGGTTTGACCACCACCCTTCATAACCTAATATCAGTTGTCTCATTAAAATATTGTTTAGTAGCTGAGTTATTCATATCATGTTAGCTGTCTGATTGATAGCAGCATACCATATATACAGGAAAGGGGTACTGTCACTGAAGAGTTACCAGTTGCTCCTCCAAAGAAATTTTGTAAGTGCTTATTTGTAAGACAAACTGTTTGATTAAGTCTCAGCTTTTGGTGATAAACTGGCACTAGAAAGCAGGGGTCTCAGACTGAGATGCATGAAAACATGGGAGAGCAATTTATTACAGCCCTGTTCTGCTGCCAAAAATGCACAGCTTGTTTGGGTGTAAAAGGCACTGGCGATAACTCAAAATGTCAGTGTACATTTGCCATAAGCTTAAAAAGGCAACCAAGCTCTTGTTTACATATGCAATTTATTTGGAAACTGGGGATAGAAGTCACTGATAATAACAGTGCCTTTATCCATTCCTCAGACTTCATGAAAATTATTGACTTTGTTACATAACATTTGAGAGGACTGCTGATTTGGGTGGTTGATTTTAATGCTTATACTCACTGGATACATTTGGGGTTATCAGGCTAGAGACAATGTCACATCTAGTCCAATCCACAAATGAAGATTTGGAATATTTCATTCTGCCTGATATTGACTTCCGGGAAGTTGCCAATAATGTGGTCTTCACCTATTATTTTAGGATACATATTGTGTTATCTTGAATATATATACTAAGTTATGTGTATGTAATGCCACAAATCATTCATTCTCACAAATACTCCATCCAAACTGGGGAAGCACTCAAGAAAAAAAGAAGTGTTTTGCTCTTCTAAACCCAAAGATGACTTACTTTGTATTCTGCATCATTTTAGTCTCAGCTGATATTAAAAAGTACCAGTAGACCTTGATATTTTCTCATGTTCATAATTCTTAAAGTGTATTTCCCAAACACACTCAATATAGTATGATACTAATATTTAAGTACTAAAAAACTTTACCCTGTTGAATGGGTAGCACATGAAACTGATGCTCTATGATAAAATATTATAGTACAATCTTATAAACATTAGTAGTGTCAATGGATGCTGATAAATGCCTCCATTATACATAAAGAGGTGCTAGCCTCATATTGTATTACCACTGCATACTTGAATGAAACATACTGTTCAAAAATTCCAAAATAACCCCCACCAAAAACTTTTATACTGCAATGATCTTAAGGATGAACAGCAAAAGAACAGATGAAGAAAAAAAAAAGAGATACTTGGGTAAGTGCTTGACTGCAAATCATCTTCGGTTCTACTTCACTCTACCAGGCACTACCTAAGTTTAATCATTCAATGCAGCAACAACACAGCTCCAATAGTAGTTCAGATATATCAGCACCCTTTTAACTTAACTGTACAATGACCTTCCTTACAGTTAATTAAGTGTACAGTATAAAGTCAAGCAACCCTTGAAATTAGTTTTGTGTGTGTGTGTGCGTGTGTGTGTGTGTGTGTGTGTGTGTATGTGTGTGTGTGTGTGTGTGTGTGTGCGTGTGTGCGTGTGTGTGTGAGTGTGTGTGTGTGTGTGTGTGTGTGTGTGTGTGTGTGTGTGTGTATACATATATATATATGGATTCCATACATTTGGTCGAATTACACTTAATCGAAAATGATTCCAGGCATTTCAATTCACTGAACGCTCACTTGACTGAAAGTTCACTTGGTTGAAGTTCATTTGGTTGAAAATGGAATATAGCCCCTGCCCCACTGCAGTGCAACCCTGGAGTGAGAATATAAATAAGGGGGGGCATAGCCCCCCACATTATACCAAAAGTTTTTTACTAAAGATAAATATATCAATGCATTTCTAATGGATATACCTTCTTATAATAGTGAATACATTAAAATTATGCGGGGGCTATGCCCCCTACACCCCCCATTGTGGGGGTCTGTGCCCCCCACATGCCCCCTTATTTAATATTCTCACTCCAGGGTTTAGTAATTATGTTCTTACTTTCATTATATTCTTTTAAAATCTCCCATAACATTTCATGTTGTAGCTTATCAAATGCTTTACTCACATTTCCCATCAGAATTCTAAAGTCTGCATTTCTATTTATCACATTATCTATCACTTCCCTTATTATCATCAACGGTTCCTGATTCCCTTTTCCTTTTATTCCAAATGCTGTCTCATTTTATAACTTATTTACTTTGCTTTCTATTCTTTTATCTATTATTTTATGAATATCTTATAGTCTACATTATTCAACACCATGAGTCTCCAACTTTTGTCACCTTTTTTTCTATTCAGTTCCATCCAGCCTGTAGCTGAGTGTATATTTACTGTCTATAAGACATTTAATAATTCTTCCATTGAAACTTTTTTCTCTTACTTCATTATCTTCTTCTTCTAATGTCTTTAATCTCCATTTATGCCCTATATTAGTTTTACTTTCAGCAAATGCTTTCATAATATGTTTTTATTGCATTCATTATTTCTTTCTGCATATTCATGACCTTTCCTTCTTCATTTCTTAATTCTGTTATAACTCTCATATTTTCTTTTAACAGTTTATTGGGTAAGATGCCACTTCCTTTTTTTCCTTGTAGAAAAATATTTGTTTTTTTAATATTTATTTCATTATTTTCTTGACTCGTTTCATATATCTTTTTTCTTCTTTTTCCACAAATCCTTCTTTATTACTTATTATATCTTTAAATGCTTGATAACTAACATCATTATAATTGCTCTAATCTTGTGATCTTTTTTACTTTTGCCATTCTGAAAACTCTTTCTTATATTTTTCTTTCAGATGTACCCACCAAGTTGTCCAGTCCTTATAGAACATTCTCATATCTATATGGTCTACCCATAATTGTATAATTATTTTTCCCACTTGTTGATTTAATTCTGTTTCACTTATTCTTTTGAAACCTCTACCTATTTTTATACATCCCTCTTTTTTCTTGTATCTCTATCCGAATTGCTACATGAACTGAAAACCCCATTATTTTTATCCCCTTGTATATAATTTTTAGATTCTATAAACTCATAAAATAATCAGTTTCTGTTCTCAGATTTCCTTGTTTATATGTCCAGTGTTTATTATCCCATAAATACAACGTTCCACTTTTTAATATAAATGAAATTACCTTCACATCTGCTCTTCTTTTCTACTTTGTCTTAAGTCACAATTAAACTCTCTTACTAAATCTATGTGCATGTTATTAATAACATAAATAAGAATCTGACTACACATTATCTCCCTTTATTTCCCTTTATTCTGCAAAACATGCACATATATTGCAATAACTTTATATGTGTGACTCTTCCATCTTGCATCTAGTAGTGTGATTCTTCCTAATATCAGTAACGTATAATCCAATCTAATGATTTTTTTTACTTAAAATTATTATACCTGCACACTTATCTTCTCCTATCGTCTATGTAACTTTACCTTCCAATAATTCATTCACTTGTCTCCTTTTAAAATTCTAATATCTCATATTTTGATATCCATGCCAATCGACCCATACCATTCCAACACACCTAACCTTATTTTAACATTCTTTATACTACTCACATTTACAGATAAAATTTTCATTTTCTGAGAAAATATTTATTATTCCCATCCTTTTCCTTTTTTTATTCTATTGCAACCCTATATTTTTAAATTTACATTTCATATCCTTAACTCTTTTTCCAATAGAATTGCTTTTCCTTTTAATCATTACCCATTTCATACCCCCCTCTTCATTGAATTCCTAATCTTACCTTCCTTTCCTTTAACTTGCTTTTTATATCTCTCATTGTCACTTTCATGTCTGGGACACAAATAGTCTTCATGGGTTCTGCTGAAGCAGCTTTATTTCATACAAACACATTACTACTGTTGGCAATTGACTTTAACTTAAGTAACTTATATACAAACCAACAACTATGCTCATGCATGCTCACTCCCTGGCTGCTCCTTCAAAATGGCACTAGGGGCTTGCACATGTGTGGGTTATATAAGTGCACATACAGCCTCACATGCTTCTTAAAGATATAGCACACACTTCATTCTATGATCTACATCCTCCCTCTTTGAGAAATAAATCATGCAATTGTTATGAGATTGTTTGACATGCAGAAATCGCAGGTTACCCATAGTCATGTATTATACAATATTAAATATACATGCATGTGCAATCAAGCCCACGTTGCTGCATATTTCACACTTGGTTTAGATACTTGCCCATACTGTGTGACATAAAACTGGATATCAGATTTAGCAGCAGGAACAGTTTCTGTAAAATGGTTGATATGTGGAATATTCAAATCACTTTTTGGAATGGAGTCAAAATTTTGGACACATTCTAGTCTGGAAACAGTGTCTGACTCACTCTACAATTTAGAATCTGCATCACAGATACAATGTTGTGATTGCAATGATGATGATTCTGGTACAGGAAGATTATGCTTGCAATTCCTCCTATACTCCTCTCCTTCAGAATTTACCAAGTAAGATCTTGGTTGGGCACAGATGCCTGTAATTTGCCCTATTCGATTAAAGCCTTTTGTTGTCTGGATTCATACCATCTCTCCTTCTCTCAACAGACACTAGATTTCTGGATATTACACTTCTTAAGCAATTGAGCCTTGATGGTTTTAGTGTTCTTAGGTTTAGGCTGCAACAAACTTGAAGAAATAGGTAGAGTAGTTCTAGTTTGCCTGGAAAGTAGTGTTTGAGCAAGTGAGCCAAGAATATCATCACTGGGTATGTTTCTCAGATTAAGCAAATTCAAAAATAATCAGTATTGTCATGCTTTGACCTTTCAAATAATTGCTTTGCACTCTGAACTTTTCTTTCAGCTAGACCATTGGACTGAGGATATTCAGAACTACTAGTAACATATACAAAGTCCCATTCTTTTGCAAATTTCTGAAACAACTGGCTAGTAAATTGAGCACCATTGTCAGAAAAAAAGTTTTTTTGGACTACCATGAACTGAAAAATAACATTTCAACTTAGTAATAACAGCAGTTGAGGTTAGGTTAGGTAGTAGATCAATCTCAAGCCAACTCGAGTAAGAGTCTACCAAAACTAAGTAGTGTTGATTGTTCCACTCAAAGACATCAGTTGCTACAGTAGACCAAGATAGTTCAGGAATTGGACTTAGGTGAAGCGGTTCTCTTTGCAAATGCGGTCTAGTACTACTGCATACTGAACAAGAATAAAAAATTCTATCAATGTCTTTTGGTAATGAAAGCCAAAATACTCTTGTTCTTCTCTTAGTGGATGTGAATCCTGGGTGTCCATGATGCAAAATCTGGATATATTCTTGTTGTAAGGAAGCAGGAACAACAATTTTCGGACCTTTAAAAATAATACCATCTTCCATTAACAATTCATCTCTGTAAGGAAAATATGTTTGCAATCTAGGTAATACACTAGGTTGCTTTGGTGGCCATCTGACATTAATATAGTGATTGAGCTTCTGCAAAATTGGGTCAGTCTGAGTGTGATTTCTTAACTCATCAAGTCCAGTGGTGGAAAAATTATGCACTGACATTACATCAAAGTAAAAAATTTCTGTGTTAAGCTGTTTTGTTGTAATTCCGGGAGATCTGAATAAAGTATCAGCCAGATAAAACAATTTGCCTTTAGTGTACACCATTTTGAAATTGTACATTTTCAATTTGAGCATCATTCTTTGTAATCTCACTAGAGCAGAATGTATAGGCTTCTTTAGAAAAGCAACTAGGGGTTGATAATCAGTTTCAATTTGAATAATTCAACCATAAATATAATCAGGAAACTCGGAGCATGCAAATACTATTGCCATAAGTTGCTTTTCAATTTGAGCATACTGCATTTCAGTTTGGGTTAGTGTTCTAGATGCTTAGGCTACTGGTCTGCACTCTTGAAGTATAACTGTGCCTAGACCAAATTTTGAAGCTTCACAGGAAAGATTAACTGGTTTGTTCAAATCATAGTATCTTAATATTGATGGGGTGGCAATTTTCTGCTTAACGACTTCAAATGCCTTTTGGTGCTGTTCCAGCCATGACCATGTAACATTTTTGCATGTGAGCTCTCTTAAAGTTGCTGCCAACTCATTGAAGTCTGGTATAAATTTGCCTAAGCAGTTGACCATGACCAGAAAATGCTGTAAAGCTTGTGCATTATCTATTGCTGACATTTCAAGCTCCTTGTTTAGTTGGTTCTAGTCTCAAACCTGTACTTGTAAACAAATGTCCTACATACGTAACTTCTTGAAGTCTGAATTTGCACTTCAGAGGATTGAGCTTCAAGTTTACTTCACATGCTCTGTCGAGAACATTCTTGAGGTTCTTCTCGTGCTCTGCTTCAGCATCGCCTTCAACCAATAGATCATCTACTATTATGGCACAGGGATAACCCAAAAATATTTGTTCCATTGCATGCTGGAAGACTTCACTTGCAGAATTTATTCCAAATGGCATCCTTAGGAATCTCTATCAGCCAAATGGAGTACCAAAAGTAGTTAGAAATGAGGATTTTCGATGCAGCATCACTTGCCAAAATGAACTCTTTGCATCTGAAATAGAAAATACAGTGGCATTCGGTTTTAGAGATGCAACCTCTTTGACTGTGTGCATTGGATGATACTGTCGTTTTAATGCTTTGTTCAAATCTCTTGGGTCAATGCATATCCTGATTTCATCTGAGCCTTTTTGTGAGTGGCTACCATGGACGACACCCATTCAGTTGGTTCAGTGACTGGACAAATCACACCTTGCTACACCATTTTATCCAACTGAGCTTTAACTTTATCTTGCATAGCTATTGGAACTCTTCTTGCTGGCTTGACTACTGGAGTGACCTCTGGGTCTAACTTCATGGAATACACAACTGGAAGTTTTCCTAACTTGTCATTGAAAATATCAGCATACTCTTGAGTAAATGGCTTCTGAAAAATTAGAACTCAGAAATGCACTTATGTGATGAACTTTTTTAGCAAAAGAAAGCAGATTCTTGACACCCAATAAAGCTTGCACTGGTCTTTGGACTACATAGAATAACAAGTTGTAACAGTTCTCGACCAAATAACATGAAAGGATCACTGAACCTTTGGTTTGAATTTCTTTACCTCCATAAGCAACTGTTCATTAGTCCTCACTCTAGCAAATGTGTCTGCTGATATAACACTACACTTTGTACGAGTGTCTTCTTTAAGGTCTGTAGATCTTCTATTAATCTAGACAGTACAAAATACTTCAATTCTTTTTAAGAAGTTCACTGCATCAACTCTTTCACCAAGCACTGATACACCATCTACATAGTAAGCTGACTGCTTCAGATCTACTTCATCACCTTGCTTTTATGTTTGACCTTTCTTTACACCTGTGTGAGGCTTACTTGATTTGCAAAGCTTTTGGAAATGGTTCCATTGTTTTACACTTGTGACATTGTTGACCAAAGGCTAAGCACTTCTCTTTTTTAGACTCATGATTTGCACCACAATTGTGACAGTTAACAATAAAGCTAGATTTGGGTTTTGCTGATTCATGTTTATACTGCACTGAGCTGGTGCTGGAGCTTGCACCTTTCTTGGAACTTTCTAGAAAACCTTGTGGCTTCTTTAGAAACCATGTAGCTGCCATGTACTTAGGCCTGCTCTTGTTTGCCATGTGTTACATACTATCTACATGTGCTCTCTAGTCAACTGAAATCATGCTCTTGTCACTCACAAGCATACTTGTGTGATTCTCTGTCACCTCATGGATTTGATAAATCTCTATGGCCTTGCTCAATGTTAAATCACTGTCATGAAGTAAAATCTTTCTCACAGCAGCACAATTAATACCACATACAAGCATGTCCTTTATCAGTTCATCTTTTAAATCACTGAACTGACACGTTTTAGCTCTGTTTCTCTAGTCAGTTATATAACCTGCAAATGTTTCCCCTGGTTTCTGATCTCTTGTGTAAAACAAATGTTTCACTAATGTAATATTCATCTGGGGATTACACATTTCTCTGAACTTGCACTTCAAACACTTGGGATCTTACCTTGATTCAGCTTGTACAACAATATGACGGTCTGCACCTTCTCATTCATATACTGCTGGTGCATACACAAATGAACACTCTCTTTCTATGGCCTCTGACCATGCTAGGTTTAGCAAAATGAATGCCCTTGTATGTGTATCTCTATTTACATAATCTACTTGTATAAAAATATTTTACTCTTGCTCAGATATTCTCCAGTGCTCTGCAGTATTCTGATCAAATACAAGTGGTAGGGGTCTTCAAAATCCATCTGCCATATTAACACATATCATCGAAGGGTTTTGCAAATAAGCATAAACATAAACATGCACACATGCCAAAACTAAAGCAGTAATTGTCCAATTGCTTTGTACTCTGAACTTATAACTTTGTTGGGCTTTTTGGAATTATGTGACTAAACAAACGCATAGTACTTTCAAATAACTGGACTTTGGGAAATAAATTTCTCGGGTGTTTTGGTACTTTTGTAATGTCATGGTAAGGGCAAAATTGCTAAAGTCATTTATCATCATGTGCTAAAGTCATTTCCCTCATTTTAAAAAACATTGAAGAACCTTATGATTCGACTGAATAACTTACAAGCACTGTAACATTCTTGTAATGTTGTCTTTTGTAAGAAAACACCTCTTATCAGTGTAAGAAACATGTCAAGCAACTGCACAATGCAAATAAATTGAACATCTGTTGCCTTAAACTCAAGAGCATTTTGAAGTAATTGCACTTTGCAAATAACTGCATACAGCACATCGAAATATCCCCAGAATGC
The DNA here is from genome assembly GCF_019279795.1 of Protopterus annectens. NCBI lineage: Eukaryota > Metazoa > Chordata > Ceratodontiformes > Protopteridae > Protopterus > Protopterus annectens. The sequence goes on from NC_056736.1 coordinate 155,042,305, forward strand.
AAGTACCTTACTAGACAACTCTCTACAGTCAGTACGAGAAGCACTCTGTAATGGGAGGTCTTTGTGAATAGACACACCCAGCACAAGAAACTTTTCGAAATGGCTATACTTTGACTGTCTTATATGAAGTAGTTTCACTTTGAACACAATAAACTCTTCAAAATACATGCACAGTAATAAGCACAACTGAAAACACTTTTACACACTTTGAGGTACTTCAAATAACTCTAGTTATGCCCTTTATAAAATACAAAGTCATAGTTATGCCCACGTACAGCACATTGCCAAAACACATATAGTCGCCTTGCTTTATTTTGCTTAATGTGCCCCTTTTCTTTTCTCATTATATCTGTTTTGCTCGTTTAAGCCCTTTTTCATGCCCAATATGCTTTTCTCATGCTTGTTTTACTCTAAACATGCCAAACTTTGCCTTGAACACACTTGTTTTGCATTAAACATGCTAATATTTCGCTTTAAACATACTCATTTTGCTTTACTGTTAATTGTTTCAAGTACTTTTATCTTAAACATTTTCTTTAGTGAACAGACTTTTCATACTTTCCGCATGTCTAATAATGTGGTTTGTGCCCTTGTAATGCCCTTTTATTGCTTTTGTGTCGAATAAATAGCTTGTGTTATTTCTCATTACCTTTGATTCTTTCTGGCTATGTTTGTGTACTTTTCTCTCGGTTTTACCTTCACTGTTGTCTTTGCACCTTATGATTCTGAATATTCTTCTCTCTTCCATCCTGGTTCTGACACCATGTCACTTTTGTGTCTGGGACACAAATAAAGAGTCATCGTGGGTTCTGCTCAAGCAATTTTATTTCATAAAACAAATTACTATTGTTGGCAATTGACTTTAACTTAAGTAACTTATATACAAACTAACAACTATGATCATGCATGCTCACTCCCTGGCTGCTCCTTCACAATGGCACTAGGGGTTTGCACGTGTGTGGGTTATATACATGTATATACAAACAAACAACAATCCAAAACTGAAACTAGTAAATCAGGCACTACGGAAGCAATAGAAGCCAGCAAATAAATCCAATAAATAGAATCACAACTATGCGAAATTAAATAAAGAAAAACTTTAAAGTGAGCGCTTTCGGCAAGTAAAATAACTTGCCTTCATCAGACAAACAGTTTTTTCAAAACATCAGGTTCTTTTTATATGCTATTAGGCCAAACTAATTAAGCAATCAGCCTAAATAATAGATGAACGAATTTTAAAGCAGCCTCGCCACTAAAATCATAGAATCAATCATTTAAAACCTACCTATTAAAAAGAAAGCATTAACAATCAAAAAATGCAAATGTTCTAATAAGAAACACCATAAATAAAAATATCTATCTATATATATATATATATATATATATATATATATATATATATATATATTCCGAAGTACTGTTCACATTAGAAATAAATATGAGCCACTATAAATGTTATTTCCTAAATATATCTTCACATAGCTCCCAAAGCAATATACAAAAGGCTTACCAATATATAGAAATCTAAGAATATGTGTGGAAAATAATAAAGTTAGACAATATTAATGTTAGATGTCCAGCACATTAAACTAGAAGTGTTTATGTATGTAAACAAATTAATTAATGTCATCTTTTAAGGGCCAAGTATCTCAACATGCATTTAATAGAGAGATTCTTGTTCAAACCTGGGAAAACTTGTGCTCTTGTATTAATCTGCCACATAAGCTCATCAATTTCGAGAACGACTTGCCAAGGTCCTCCTCTAATATCAGTTTTCCTATGTTGTAGAATTGCAAACTTAAAGGCATGATCAGGGTGCTCTACAATGTGTTTAGCCAGAGCATTATTGAGATCATTTTTACTTATGGAGTAATAATGCTCGTAAATATGTTGTTTTAGTTTCCTTTCGGTTTTACTGATGTAAAATGCACAAGTTTTCCCAGGTTTGAACGAGAATCTCTCTATTAAATGCATGTTGAGATACTTGGCCCTTAAAAGATGACATTAATTAATTTACTTACATACATAAACACTTCTAGTTTATTGTGCTGGACATCTAACATTAATATTGTCTAACTTTATTATTTTCCACACATATTCTTAGATTTCTATATATTGGTAAGCCTTTTGTATATTACTTTGGGAGCTATGTGAAGATATATTTAGGAAATAACATTTATAGTGGCTCATATTTATTTCTAATGTGAACAGCACTTCGGAATATGTATATGTATATAAATATTTTTGTTTATGGTTTTTCTTATTAGAACATTTGCATTTTTTGATTGTTAATACTTTCTTTTTAATAGGTAGGTTTTAAATGATTGATTCTATGATTTTAGTGGCGAGGCTGCTTTAAATTTCGATCTTCTGTTATTTAGGCTGATTGTTTAATTAGTTTGGCCTAATAGCATATGAAAAGAACCTGATGCTTTGAAAAAAACTGTTTGTCTGATGAAGGCAAGTTATATTACTTGCCGAAAGCGCTCACATTAAAGTTTTTCTTTATTTTAATTCGCATAGTTGTGATTCTATTTGTTGGATTTATTTGCCGGCTTCTATTGCTTCCGTAGTGCCTGATATACATGTATATACAGCCTCACATGCTTCCTAAAGATATCGCACACATGTTACACTATGATCTACACTCATTCATTCTTAATTCTTTAACCTTTACCATTATATCTCCCTTTTTTTCATCTTGCCCCATTTCTATATTGTGCTCTGTAACATTTTCTTCCACTTGGTCTCCTTAACCTTCCACTATTTCCTTTACATTTACTTCAAACTCTATCCATGAGTGCCCCATTTGTTCACATTTTATAAAATTATGTTCACATCTTTTTCTTACCACAAACAACATGTACTTGGTTGATCCCAATATTTCACAAACTCTCTGTTTCCATCTACATTAATTATACTTGTACATGTATAATATTTTCATTTGCAAAACACCACCACATTCCCAACCCCTAGCCCATAAACCTCTATTGTCATAATTTTTTGTAATGTCAATAACATCTTTGCATACAGTTTTTAAATATTCTTTCAAAGTCTCTTTTTCTATTTCAGTATGGAATTGCACAGACATTTTTTTTTTGCCTCTCTAGTCACAGCTTGTACAACATATAAATTCCAAGAATTATCATCTTTTTCTCATATTGTTCTAGAAATTTTTTCCATACATTATCCAGTTTCAAAAAAAATGTCACAAAATGAGTGTTTATTAATATGAATACATGCTCTTACCTCTGAAAGAAATACCTAGTGGTGCAATAACATTGTATCATATTTTATAACTCTCAAGTTCCCTTTTCTTCTTACTACTTATTATTACATGATACTTTCTTTTCATCAACATTTTCTTTTCTTCCTTTTTACCTTCTTTTATGGTTTGTGTGCATGACTTCTTCATTTCTTTTCTTAAGTCTTCCACTTCTTCTACTTGTATCATCTCCATTATCTCACCCACGACACAGGTTTCTCACTATCTGGCTCACTTTGCTCAATTAAATCTTTTAAGTAGACATCCTGCAACCCGTACAACTGTAGGATTGTAACAATACACTCTGATTGTGATTCAGCCTCTCCCTCAAATAATTTTAATTGAAACATCTCCATATTTTGTGAAAGTTGACCTTCTTCACTAATAATTCTTTCTGTGTATCCATCCTCTTGTCACTTTTATCAACATTAAGACATCCTCTAGTTGACATCTCTCTTGCAAAGGCTAGACTGCCTTCTGCCTTATTCCATCGACAGTTTCTGTAATCTCTGCAAGATTATCATGCTCACCGTTTGCTTCCATAGTGCACCCTGTTGCTCTGAGCCAATTATACTTGGATCAGAAGCAGGTCATGTTGCATCTGACTGTGCCCCAGTATATGGAAGAGTACAGGAAGTTCATCGATGCCCTAGCCAAATTTACCCTTGCAGTTGAAATTCTACCTTGAGTCTCCTCAGAAATGATGCCACTAGACTACTGAGACTAACCAGTCAACAAATGGCATATAAATGCATAAATAAATAAATGCACGCAAACAAACACACACACACACACACACATATATATATATATATATATATATATATATATGTATATATATATATATATATATATATATATATATATATATATAATATATATGTATATATATATATATATATATATATATATATATATTTTTTTTTTTTTTTTTTTTTTAAACAAGAAAGTAAATAAACAATTGGGTCTGTCCCTCAAACATCTACAGTAAGAAGATTCAGTACGTTCCAGTGACAGAAAAAAAAAAACAGTGTATTTATCGATGGCACTGGAACAGCAGCTAAAAAAAAAAAAACTAACCACTGTTAAACTTTGAGGTCCTGCTGCAAATCTCACAAACCATTTTGACTAAATAAATCCATGCAATCAGGAGCATCATATGAAAGAACACTCCTTAGTATTACTGTAAGGATTGCTCTGTGACCTCTGGTGAGGCAAGGGGAAAAAGGATGCACACAATCCAAATTGTAGGCCATTAGGTTAAGAAAATGATGGTCTTTGATCCTCATCTGATTTTCAGACTTCTTCTCTTATGTGTGTTCATTTGACACTGCTCACAAATCTAACCCTCTTTCCATTCCAACAACTCTCCTTCCTCATGTACCTTTCATTACCACTCAAATGTACATAATTTCCCATAACACACATTGTTCCTATTTGTCTTCAATACTGATCCTGTCTATTACTTACCTGCATTTAATTCATGCATATATGTTATACATTTGCCCCATTATTCACTGACTATTGATACTCTAAACAACTCACAATTTGTTGCTCTCACAGTTCCAGAGGTATGTTATAGGTATGTTTTATAAACACACACACACACACATATATATCTATATATATGTATATATATATATATATATATATATATATATATATATATATATATATATATATATATATATAAAATAAAAGTAACCTGTCCACCCAAAAAATCATACATTCCCTCCCCAATCTTATTCTTTTCCCAGATGTTTATTAAGTGTGCTTCCCTCAGCCTACTTCTCCCATTTCACTGCTGCTCTATACTTCAGTTTCTACCCTTTCGTCTGTTGAATGATGCTGTGAATTTTTCAGTGAGACACCTACTTTCTATAGCGTTCTGCTACCATATGCACATGAGCATACAGAAACACACTATGAGCTGCAGTTGTACACATCTTTTGTTTTTTTTTATTTTAATGCCCTTAGAGACCTGTTACATACAGCAGGTAAACAGTAGCTGCACAGCATGGTTATCAGTACCATGTTTCTGAATAGAAGAGATTCGATGGAAACCTCATTTGCAGCCTGAAAATTATCTGTTACACATTTTAAATCATTTTTTTCTGAATGTCTTCAAATCAACGTATATATAAACACACACGCACACACGTGTGTGCACACATGCACACACTCACACACCCATGCATGCATGCACAAACATATAAAAAAAGTTAATAAGAATTTGTAATGTCTCACTTTCTTATCAAATAAAGACATTATATAGTACTCACGTGAACTATATTCCCAGTGAAATATTTCAGGTGTTACTCTTTTTAAATATGTGCAAAGACTTGCACATCAGCCAAGGTTCACTGCATTTATTCATATTTTAAAATGTGTTTCATTTGTGCTTCGCTGCCTTTACAACTAGAACACTGGGTAATAAGAGGAAACAAGGAGCCTAAGGAAGGATATGACAGCATCAGTCCAAATTACAACTCAGTGCCAGGGGAAGAGCTGTGATGCATAAAGGAGCAGGAAAGCATTCTAAGGATGATATCTGGGCCTTCACCATAAATATTTTAAATGAATTCACTCTTTCAGCTGGAATGTAATGTTATTAGCATAAAACGGGAGACTAACAAGTAATTTGCTTTGCAAAGAAGGTGCCCTCCTTCTATGCTTATGAAAAGTTTTAGCCTTTTTTAACTACATGTCAAATGCTTATAAAGTTTTCTTTATATAAAATAAAAAGATACAGAAAGGGGAAAATGTCATTACTATTTTGCATATGAACCTAGCCTGTGCACCTAGTCAACATTTAATAAACAACAACTGAGAATGCATTTATTTAAAAAAGCAACTCCTAACAAAACCAGAGTTTTTCTTAGATATGCTAAAATGAAACCAACAATTGTTACATTGCACTCACTGTCAATTCACTGTCAACTCATCAAAGAATACTGTAAAACAATATCAATTTTCATCTCCCTTACTGATGATCGCTACTCATCCTTCAGTACAGGTTTTGACATAGGGAAGTTGTACTACACTTCTTTAAATAAAGAAAAAGGACATAATAAAGAAAAAAAAACACTTTTATTCCATGGCTTCCTTCCAAAAAATAATCTATTGGGAGACATTGCTTTTTCAGTCTATTACAGATAACCCATATGATTTCAACTCCAGTAAAGACAAGTGTGATGTCACTATATCATTACATCATAACAGGTGATAATGGAAAAAATGTTCTTACATTTTATTTATATATTTATTTGAAAGTAAAAGAAAGCTGCCCATCATTATGTTTTACACAATTAATAAAAGTTAGACGTTGCCCGTTCGATTCTCAGTTAGAGCGTCTTCTGTGTGGCGACATGCGTGGATGGGTGTTCCTTCGTTGAAGGTTGTGCGTTAGGCCTGGCAAGCCAGCATGTAAAACTTTACTGCCAATCATTAGCAGACTGGAGTTCTGCTGTGACGACCCCTAACTGGGAAAAGCCAAAAGACACAAACAAACAATAAAAGCATTCTCTATGCTGCATGACCACAACACATTCTAGACAACTTAGAGTGGTATTCCAAGTCCTGCACTTCATATAACCATAATGTTAATCAGCAAATAGAGGCACGGTACCAATATTTAAATCAGCAGTGTGCAAACAAACAGTACTGTTTCAGAACTTCTCTGCCCAGTGCTAAAGTGCTCACTGTAGATTCACACATGTGAAGTAGCATAAAATCCAACCCAGTTTGGCTTTGTCAAAGGCAGATCATGCCTTTTAAACTTGGTTGACTTTTTCGAAACAGTCACCAAAGCCATTGATGAGGGAAAGGCAGTCCATACAGCCTACCTCGATCTGGCTAAGGCCTTCGATACAATACCCCACTCGAGTATCATTGAAAAACTCATCAGCTTAAATGTTAACCCATACATCACAAGATGGGTTGCAAACTGGCTGAGTGACAGAACCCACAGGGTCAGAGTTGCTGGCTCCATGTCAGACTCAAAGCCTGTCACAAGTGGTGTCCCACAGGGCTCAGTCCTGGGCCCACTCTTGTTTGGCATCTACTTTTCCAAAGTACAAGCAAACACAGGAGGGTTATGGCTGACAAAGTTTGCAGATGACTGCAAACTGGGCGCCATAGTAGAAAACACATCTGACACAGATATCCTTCAGAAGGGTCTCACAGAAGCGGATAACTGGTGCCAGAGCCACGGCCTAAAGTTAAATGCCAAAAATGCATAGTCATACCCTTCGGGAAAAACAAGGTTACCTAGCTACCAAATAGGTGGCAATCCACTGAGCACAGAAGAAATTATCAGGGACCTGGGGACCCAGGTTGATAGTAGTCTGTCATTCGACACCCATGTAGCTAAAGTAGTTAGGAAGTCCTTCTACATTGCCCACCTTATCATGAAGGGATTCTCATCTAGATCAAGGAGGTCATAGTCTCCCTTTACTCATCACTCATCAGACCAATGATTGAGTACAATGCCCCATTCGGAATGTATCTGACCCGACACTTGCAGCAGCTGGAGAGGCCACAAAGTTCCTCACCAAAAGGATAAAGGGTCTCAAAAATCTGTCCTATGCTGCCCGACTGAAAGAACTCCAGCTCTATTCAGTCGCTACACATGCTCAGAGGTGACCTTTGCCTAACATACAAGGCCATGTCAAACCCAGATTTGATGAATATGCTTCACCTCAAAAAATCTAGATCCATCAGAGCCACAAGGCTGGGAGACTTAAACCTCGACCACGGCTATTAATAGGGCGTGCTGGAGGGATAGATTCATCACCCAAAGACTCCTATGCTGTGGAACAAAATCCCAGTACATGTGAGGCAGAGCACCTTGCTGGCCTTGTTCAAGAGAAATCTTGACCAATGGATGGGAGATCGCAGATATACCCCAGGAATTACCTCAGTGTCACTGCTCGACAGAGGCACAGCAAAATAATGGGTATAGTTCCCCATACTAAAGGGGTGGCGTAAGCCACAAAACAATGGGCTAGGCTTATAAATGCCCTCGGGCAGATAGCCTAGTATGAACCTATGAACCTATGAACCTATGAACCTAAAATCAGTACAAAGCAATGTAGTTATATGCCGAACATTTTGACTTACAAAAACTTGTGAATGGTATTGGACATTTTCGGTAGGAGACACAGACGCGTATGTATATCTTGAGATCTTCTACACGAATTTGCACTGAATTAAACTGTGCACAGCTGGCCTAAATGTTACTCAGAGTGGCTTGAGTTTTTTCTATTAACTGTAAAGATTCTCTTTATAGGAACACCCTTTTTAGGTTTAGTAAGGTTGGAAATTGGGAAAATAGGAAAGCTGGAAATAGGCGAGAGAGGGAGACAGAAAGAAGAAAAGGGACACAAAAAAAGAACACATTAAGAGGATTATGCAGCAGGAGGTGGGAAATGAGTGATACAATTGTTTCTGGGGATAAGGGCTGCATTATAATACCGTAGAGAATCGATTATCCAAACGTCAATTATCAGAAATGTCAGTTATCCGAACGCAGCCTTCTAAAGTTTTTGGGTGGAAAAAAATCATAAAGTCTGTATATGTAAACATTATATGTAGTCGCTTGTGTGCGTTTTTTGAGTTTTTAGCCTGCTTGTGTGTGAAAAATATTCTTTATTGTCCACTGAACTCACCAAATGGCTGAAAAGCATGCAGAAAAAACAAGATTTTTGCAGTTTTTTTTTCCCATTCAATATTTCTTGTATTATAGGTTCATAGGTTCATACTAGACTATCTGCCCTAGGGCATTTATAAGCATAGCCAGAGTGTGTTTGGCTTTCGCCACCCATTTTAAATTAATTTTGCTATGCCCTTTTTTGAGGTTAGTATACTGTGCCTCCGTCTAACAGTGACACAGAAATGATACCCGGGGTAAACCTACGATCTCCCATCCACTCATCAAGATTCCTCTTGAAGAGAGTCAATGAGGGACTCTGCCTAACCTGGACTGGGATTTTATTCCAGAGTGAAGGGAGCCTCTGGGTTATGAATCTGTCCCTCCAGCATGTCCTATTTATTTCAGTGCTGAGGTTCAAGTCTCTCGAGCACGTAGCTCGATGGGATTTGGATTTTCTGAGGTGCAGCATGTCTATTAATTCTGGGTTGGACATGGCTTTATACGTCAGGCACAGATCGCCTCTGAGCAGGCGGTATGCCACTGAGTAGAGCTGGAGTTTCTTTAACCGGGCAGCATATGGCATCTGTTTGAGCCCTTTGATCCTCTTGGTGAGGTACTTTTGGGGTCTGTCCAGTTGCTGCAGGTGTCTGGTAAGGTACATCCCAAAAGGGGCATTGTACTCAATTATGGGTCTGATGATGGATGAGTAAAGAGGCACAATGACCTCCCCTGATCTAGATGTGAATCCCTTCATGATTAGGTGGGCTATATAAAATGTTTTTCTAACCACTTTGGCCACGTGGTTGTCAAATGAGAGATTGCTATCAACTTGGGTCCCCAGGTCCCTAATTACTTAATGGATTACCACCTATGTGGTAATTTGTGGGCACTTTGTTTTTGCCAAAGGGGATGACTATACACTTTTTGGCGTTTAGCTTGAGGCCATGGCTCTGGCACCAGTTGTCTGTTTCTATGAGGCCCTTTTGGAGAATGCTTGTGTCGGCTGGAGAGTCTATTATGGCGCCCAGTTTGCAGTCATCTGCAAACTTAGTCAGCCACAGTCCTTCCGTGTTGGTCTGTACCTCCGAGAAATATATACCGAACAAGAGAGGTCCTAGGACTGAGCCTTGTGGGACGCCACTTGTAATTGGTTTGGAGTCTGACATGGCTCCAGCAATTCTAACCTTGTGGGTTCTTTAACAGTCACAAATAAAATAGCAGGATAGGCAAATGCAGCAACTGATATGGAAAATGTGAAGAAAAAAACACAGGAAATAAGTTGTCATCTTCGCTTACTTCTTTTTAATGAAACCCACAAGAAACAAATGAACTCTAAACACTCCAGCTTAAATACATGAATATTAAACAAAATATTACAAAAAAAAATATATCAATTAAATTAAATTTTAAATTAATAATTTTAAAAGAAAAAAGACATTATTACTGCAAAAAGACCTTGAGATACTATAATAAACAGCAATCAAATCAAATTTTTGTTTTAAAAACATTTTAATTTTTATTTTTAAAAAGATATACTAGCTCATTAAGGCGGGACATGGCTCTGCTTTAACTTTATCTGCTGTTTTTAAATCTCCTTAATAACAATTTTTTAAAGAACTCCTTAAAAAATCTGTACCTTAACAAATCCAAAGGAAAATAAAAAAAATTTGGATTGAACTTTTGAATATTTGAAAACTGCCCTGATACATGTTCTACTCCTGTTGTCATATAATGTTTCCTGCAGACATGACAAACATTCCTGTTCTGTGATGCCTATACAAAATGCATAACCTGACATGCTACACATAACTCAGAACAACATAATGGAAATATATGGACCAACTAACAACTATCTGCACATATACTAAAGGAAGAAATACATACCCTCTTCTTAACTGATTTAATTTTTATGCATTTTCAACCTTGATAATACCTGCACATTGCTTTATTATCATTCTTTGCACAACATTTTCAACTCACCTAAAATATTGAACATTTCAAGATTTATTATACTAATTATTTTTAATATGTTTTTTTAATTTCAAAATATTTTTCATTTTCAGGTCTTATTTTTAACTAATTTTTTTTTAATGTTTAATACCATCTGTTGTCATGATCTCACTTAAATTTACTAAAATCCTTTATTGCTGCCAAGTATTATTATAATTTTCCTTGTATGTTGTTAAAATATAATTTAACTTACAACAAAATATTTTATAAAAAATAAATTTAATGACTTCACACCTTTTGGATGTCATCCTACTGGTGTTGTTAAGGGATAACTTCTATCAAATATAAGGGCAATCCACTCAAATTCATATATGACTTCATACTCTGTGTTTTTCTATTCATGGTACTGGATAACCTCACCTTTAGGGTTATAAAACTTATAATGTGGATATTGAAATCTTTTATATTGCCTTCCCACCACAATTACAAATTTTTATATGCTGATAAGGATGTGATATACCCAAGAAATACATGCCGCATCAATGCAAACTTGATCTAAATCCAAACAAATCATCTATAAAAAGTACAAATTTTATATATTTGAATTTAATTGATTATATAGAAAATACTTGTTCTAGTATGCCATAACCATTAGATATGCAAAAACAAATGACAATCTATAATACAAACAACAAACATTGTATTTTTGGTTTTACCAACTAGAAAAAATTGTTCTAAAATTAATTCCAAAAATCTACAAATTAATGAAATATGGATAACCAAACCTGCTATGCATGTTGTATTGTAGGAGCCTCAATACCTGAAAAATTATAAAGGTAAAGCGATTCTACATCTACTGTGAGCATTGTATGTTTATATTTCGGATTAAACTTAAAAAGTAGAAAGAAATTACGCTTAATTTAGTCCTAAAAGTGCCAAGAATCAAAGAATAAGAACTCTCATCGCACAAATATGGTCCCAATAATGCATCTATGAACAAAGCTAAAACTGTAATTAATTGAACTAGAGCCCACTGGTGGATCTCTGGGTGGATCAACACTTAGGAACTCAAAAATACTTAAATATCATAAATCTCTATGGGGGGAAATTCATACAATCAAGACTGATGTCCTCCACAGTGTCCCCTCCATTAAAGCTTCATATAAATGGGAATGAATACTGCGCTAACGTTGCAATTTCTGCTAATGAAATAATAACATATTCCTGTTTCATTTTTAAAAGTTTCAATAAACCTTCCACTATATGCTTCATTAGTCATTATTACTATATATTTCCTTTATCACTTTCATGAATCTGTATGCACCATTCAAAGATTTAAGCTTTGTAAAAGCTTTTTTTTTACTAACACATCAATGTAATAATTATCAAAACTATTGCTTAACAATACATCAATGTCTGTACATAATTCTTCTTCAAAGAAAAACAAGTGCTATTATAGTAATATCATAAATAAAAATTCAATCCAAACTGCTTTGCTATTGATAGTAATAAAAAAAAATAAAATAACTAACTTTCAATTTTATTTTTAACCCTAATTTTTAACATAGGTAGCTTTAAGAGGATGGACAAAATAGAATGAGGGATGAAATTGCTGTAAGAGGAAAAAGAGGAAAAAATAAATTGATGAAAATTGATGACTAAACTGACTAGAGCTTGAATCTACATTTAGTTCCCCGAGTGAAGAAAGGGTATTCCAGGTAGGCTGTATACCACCTTCATTAATGAGTCAATGGCTTTGGTGACTGTTTCAAAGAAATCGACCAGGTTTAAGAGGCAGGATCTGCCCTTAACAAAGCCGAACTGGGTAGGATCCAGTGTCTGTAGGTCCCCAATATCTTTATTTATGAGGTCCATGATGATCCTTTCCATAGCTTGACAGACCAAGCTAGTCAGGCTTATGGGGCGATAGTTTCCAGGATCCGTTGAGGCACCACCTTTGTGGAGAGGGACCACTGTTGCTGTACGCCACTCTTTGGGTACATATCCTGTAGTAAGGCTGAGATTGAACAGTAGTTTTAGGTTTGGGTTTAGCTCTTCTTGGAGTTCATGTAGGACGCAGCCCGGGACACCGTCTGGTCCCACTGATGCTGTGTTTTTTGCTTTGGAGAGGGCGGCTCTTACCTGAGCATCTGAGAAGTCAGGGTGGCAGCACTCTGCTGGGATAGATATTTGCCATTTTGGTGGGGAGGGGGGGTTGCGCTATACCTGTCTGCTAGGATGTTGGCCATGTCTGTGGGTTCAGTGTATTTTTTGTCATTTTGGACTAATTCTGAGCATATCTGGGAATTCCCACCCAGGTTCCTAACATAACTAAAAAAAGCCTTGTGATTATCCTTAGTGTCCTGTGCAATTTTTCTCTCGAAGCTGGCCTTAGATGATTTTATGAGTGCCCGTAGTTTTTTGCTAATACTGATCAGAGATGCTTTTCCTTTTTGGGATTTTGCTCTATCATGTAGTAGCTTCCTCCTTCTATTGTATAGTTTGTTTATGGCTGGGGTCCACCAGACAGGACGTCTGCCTTTGGAGGATTGGGTCTTGGTTTTATTTGGGATTGCATGATCCATGCATTCCTGAAGGTGTTCATAGAATGCGTTTATAAAGGATTGTGCGGTCTGGGCTGTATTTTCCACAGGCCCGGGGGCTTTGAAGGATTCCACCTCGGTTTTGAGGAGTGTGAAATTTGCTTTAGAGAAGCTTTTCACTGTGGTTTTCTGGGCAGGGGGTGGGGTCGGGATGTGAATATCCAGTGAGATTAGTTTATGGTCTGATCTTACCAGTGAGGGATACACTTCTGGTCTGGAGCATAGAGTCCCCATGTTGGTGATGATCAGGTCCAGTATATTTTCCCCTCTTGTGGGAGTGGTAACAATTTGTTCCATAGCATTTGAGTTTATAAATTCTAGGAACCTTTGGGCTAGAGTGTTGGAGCTAGAGTAATGCTCCCAGTCTATGTTTGGGTAGTTGAAGTCACCCAATATAATGGTGTTTGGAGAGACCTTCATATTTTCCAGTGTTCTCAGGAAGGCCGAGTGGGGTTCCTGGGTTTGGGAGGGTGGTCTGTAGCAGGCTATAAAATGGAAGGCAGTTTTACCCACTGTTAGTTGCACATGGATAGTCTCTGATGCTTCGTGCTGTGCCACAAACCTGGAGGTGTGGGTATCTTTGATGAATATTGATACTTCCCCTCCTTTTGTGGTTCGGTCCAAGTTTTGGGGCCAAAAAGCATGGTATGAAGTATAACCTGGTAGTGCTGGGGTGCTTTCGGGAGCCTTGAACCAGGTTTCTGTTACTGCACAGATATCGATGTTCTCCATGCTAAGGAGAGTTTTGAGTGCGTGCATCTTGAGGTTTAGACTTCTGGCATTGAGTAGCATTACTCTTAGTTTCTTATCCCTTGTGATACCTATGGAAGTTGGTTTGTCTTTTGAGCCTTGCCTAAAAAAGGCACTATGGGGGTAGCAAGAACCTTTGCCAATATCCGAAAGCCCAGGGGTGACAGGTGCAAGCCGTACCTAGCGAAGCATCATGGCTTGTCGAGCATGTCATCCCAGGCTGACAGGCATTGGATCCCCTTTAAATGACACCAATACTTAAGCCAATTGTTGAAATTGATCATCTTGTCTTCAATTGTGGCATCATTCTTGGTGAGGGTAAGATGCTACTCAAGGTCAGGGTCATACCGGCCTGGGCTACATGCTCAGAGAGCTCCTCTATGTCTCTTTTCATGTAGTCCAGGAAGGTACATCTCAGGTCATTCACTCCAGCATGGACAATGACTGAGTCATATTTGTACTTGCCTTGGAGTGACCTGAGTGCTTGTGTTATGTGGCGGATCCTAGCGCCTGACAGGCAGCTCACCATGACCTTCTCCATGTTCAGCCTGGTGAGCGGGACGTCAGTGTGCCTGACGATAGAGTCACCTATTACAAGTATATCAGGTGTGTTGTTTAGCCTTAAGGGCTGTGACTGTTTGACACACTGGCTTTGTGAGCTATGTGTTGCACGTGTTTTGTTTTGGGGTAGCGGTTGCTTGGGTGTCTGCTTTGGAGGTCTCTGCTGCTTAGGCAGATTTTTATTTAGAGCCTCTGAGTATGTTTTTGTGTGTTTATGTGTTTGGTTTGCTGTCATGGTAGGTCTATGTGAGACTGGAATTGTAGTGAGTGTGGTTTCCTTCTCCTCTTGACTGGTTACGCCAATGCTGAGTTGAGAGAGCTTAGCCTACAGTTTGGCTATATGGTTGCATCTCTCACATGTGTTGGAATTTGTTGGGAGGAGGAGAGGTTGTCTGTGTACATGAGGCAGTTGTAACATTGCCTCAAGATTCCCAGATTCACCAGCTGGACCAGAGAGGAGATTGACAACTGACCTTTGGACATGCTAGAATAGTATTGGGAATTCATTTATAATTTAAAAAAGGGCCAATGGGTAACAAGGTACTCAAGGGGAGTTTGTGAGGGTGTAGTGCTTTTAATTTTTTAGTGCTGACTTATATAATTGCTTTAGTGAGCAAGTGCCAGGTAACTTAAATGCAATGTGTTACAGGTAACTTAAATGCAAAAATGACAAACAGTAACTTTCTTTCAAGTGAAACAAGGAAATAAGTACAGTAAGCAATGCAGATATCACTAGGGATCCACAGAAGTGCTGAAAAGCTGCATTTTAGGTGGAATTAGCATTTCAGGGAAATAACAAGCAAACAAACAACAAGCATACAAACAAAGCTAGATTCAGCAGGCCTGGATCTAGTCTATGCTACAGCAAACAAAGTGTACCAATTTCAGTAAGAAACAGTTCAAATATGCAGGCACTATAAGCCTTTAACCAGAAATTCCCAGCTCAGAAGGGCAGAGTCCAGCCTCTCCTCCCACAAGAGTGCAGACCATGAACCTTCTTAATGTAAAATAACTGGCCTGAAGCCCAAGTGCTTAAACCAGAAGTAATACACTTTTAGAATAACAGACACTGAGCCCTCAGTCAGTCGTTTCCAACTTAGAAGGATGTAAGCTACCTGTCCTGCCACCACAGTGCAGGCCACAAACCTTCCTAATGTAAAACAACTGGTCTGAAGCCCAAGTGCTTAACCCAAAAGACTTAGAAGGATAGCTACACTTTAATCAAGTTACTACCAAGCAGTAATAAATACAATTGAATACTTTAAAGAGTGCCTGGATTAGTGCTCAAGTTATACAAACAAAGCTAGATTCAGCGGGCCTAGATCTAGTCTATGCTACAGCAAACAAGGTGTACCAATTTCAGTAAGAAGCAGTTCAAATATGCAGGCACTATAAGCCTTTAACCAGAAATTCCCAGTTCAGAAGGGCAGAGTCCAGCCTCTCCTCCCACAAGAGTGCAGACCACAAACCCTCTTAATGTAAAATAACTGGCCTGAAGCCCAAGTGCTTAAACCAGAATTAATACACTTTTAGAATAACAGACACTGAGCCCTCAGTCAGCAGTTCCCAACTTAGAAGGATGTAAGCTACCTGTTCTGCCACTACAGTGCAGACCACAAATCTTCTTAATGTACAACAACTGGTCTGAAGCCCAAGTGCTTAAACTAAAAGGCTTAGAATGAGTTACACCAAGCAGTAATAAATACAACTGAGTACTTTTAAGATGACACAAAAGCAAAATCAAGTAGGAAGAAACACAAATACAGTAAAAGCAGATACATTTTTTTTTAAGTGGAAAGAGAGAAAGAAAGAGAGAAAGCAGTAGCAGAAACTAAGCTGATTGGCCTTCTCAAATGTTCTCCCTGTACTGGGTAGAATGAGGTAATGACATTAGACTGGGAGGAGGGTCCCAGACCAAATTTACACTAGGGGCGGGCAACTGCAAAGCCACCAACTATAAAAACACTATACCAACAGGGAGGGAGGGTGGGAAACAAACTGCAGAAATGTTTCTCACAGCTGAAAAGCAGCAGTGAGCCTTTAAATGAAAGTTTTAAACAGCTAAAGGAGCGAACAGTTTGGTTATCCAAGCTACCCTAGGTCTCAATTAGTTTTGATTCTCTACTGTATATTTGTGTGTGTATATATATATATATATATATATATATATATATATATATATATATATATATATATATATATATATATGTATATATATACACACACCTATGGGTCTATGTTCATGTGGGGGATTTTGTCCTTTATACCCCCTGCTAAATTTATATACCAAATCTGAGATTATACAACAGTAGGGAAGGAGCAAATTCCCATTTTCAATATTCTGAGTTTTAGATATTTGGGTTTTCAGCCTCTTGAACCTTAGATCTTATGACTTATATCTCTATATCTATCTATATATCAAAAAATATCAAAAAAAAAAACAATGAAAGCAAAGAACATAGAACATTTATGACATCACATCTCAAAATACCTATTAATTCTATCCAAGTAAAAAATTCCTTATACCATATATTCAAACTAGAAAACCAGGGTCAAGTTTTGTTTTGGTAGTGGTACTGGTAAGGAAAGTGCTTTATGTAACATCCTGTGTAAAGTCAGGTCTAAGGGCAGGGGTAGGAGTTGGATAAGTGTTACAACACATGAGTAATCTGGGCAGTTGGGGATGCTGTTGAAAGCAGTAGAGGTGGTGTTGACAACAGTATTTATGTACCATTGGAACAACAACTGTTGGACTGTGTGGGGCTCATTTTACTTCATTATACAAAGATGTATTTGTCATGACACCTGTGTGTATATCACATCTGTGTATCTCATTATCACATATGCCATCAGCATTGGATATGGCACAGACAATCCATGGTAAGTGTGGTCATACTAACTATGCATAAAAGTAATTCTATCTGTCCCATGTGGCATTAACTGCATCATGACATATTCTTTCACAGGGTCCACACCAGAGACAATCACATCCTTTACCTTAACATACCAAGGAGATGTTGTCAACAGAATGTCCATGGACAACAGTCTCATAACTCTCATTCTTATGATACAGCCTGAGGACAGTGGCACACATTCATAATGTGTATTGTCAGGGCCCCCCCCCTCACACATACCACAGTAGTAGATAACTCCTTAGCACTGACATGGGCTCATAGACTCAGCATATGAGGAAATGACATTACAGTGGATGGACACCACCCAGCTCAACATCTTCTTCTTGCTCAAGCCTGAACACCTTGATGAAGGTACTACCCTGTCAGAGGTAGCAGTATTCACAGTTACACCTGCACACAGCAGTGCTAGGTAAAGACATATTTCACAGTTAGGTCCAGACACATGCATGGCCTTGGCTGCCAGGCAGCAGGTTTGCTGTGATGAAGTTCAAGCCCAAGTTACTGCCACTGAGAATGAGAGGAATTTCAACAGTGCAATGAGGCTGGGATATTGTCATGATGATTCCCTTGTGCGGTGTAGTTGCACTCTCACCATCAATGTTTGCCTGGATGCATACACGCGTAGTGGTTTAAGAGGCACACACTGGAAACTCAGGTGGACCTAAGTGAAGAACTGTCTGCATGCATGTTTGATGTGTAGGACTGACACCATGTGCAACTCAAGAAAGTGCAACAGACAGTCACATGTTTTCCCCCAAGAAGAAGGAGGCCAGGCCTTAAGAGACTTCCACAATGCATGGTAGAATCTTTCAGTCAAAGTCTAAGTCTCACAACAGAGGTAGGTCATTGTCAACTGGTTTCCCTACAACCAATGGAGTCTAGCATTGGAGAAACTCATCAATAAGCTCACATGACAGAACTTGCTCTCCGTCTGTGGGACCATCACCCACACTATCCTTAGGGGTAATTGTTTATGACACCTTCCTAATATAAGTTACATTTTCTACAACAAAAACATAGACACAGTACTCACCCAGAAGTCATTTTCCAGAGAGGGCCAGTGTTGCTGTTCTTAATAGTATCTGAAAAACAGAAAAGAGTTAATACTACAGAAATAAGAAAGAAAAAAATATTTCAAAGCAAGTAATTTGAGTATGGCAACATTCATCATAGTCTGTACTGAATACTGCAGTGAAACTTATAAATATAGCCCAGGACATGTTTCTAAACACCTGCTTTTACACACTTAAGTAAAATGGTGCCATCATCAATAGCACTTATGTCACTTACTCGTCAACACTGTGGAAATGATGTCTGAGGCAACAGTTCTGAAAGAAAACTTTTGGTGATAAAAAAAAAATGTCTGATGTATGGTGTAAGATGACCATGTACCACTCAGCATGGTGCACAAGTAATATTGCATACCTTGAGTATTATCTGAGTCAATTTTTTTTTTTCACTTTCAGAAGTGAATGACATGGCCCTTAGTTCTGGATTCATGCCTCCTGTTCACCTGCAAGGCCATATAGTGTGGATGAGCATTCCTTAGGGATCACCATGCTCCATGCTAAGGTTGTCTGCTGGGCACTGTCGCTATCATAGCTGGTGGGTGGAATAATCGAGGGAGATGGACCTCCACTATTGGTTACCAACTGTGGCAGTTTCATACCAAAATGACCCTTGTCCATATTGTGCAGAATGCATGTAGGTGGTAAAACATTCTGCATATGGTAGTAGAGCCATACTGAATGGCACCCTCCATACCCATGCAGGCCATGGAAATCAGCTTTTGGGCAGACCAAACACTCAAAGACTATCTGCACATACCTCACAACTGTCCAGGTTTTTGCAGAATGTCCAGAATTTTGCACCATATTTTTGGTCTGTTCCTTATAAAATTTGTCCATTTCTGGTAAATCATTGTGGATTCGATCAACTAAATAATGGCATGCTTTTCTGTTTTTATCTTCATATCCTTCAGAAAATGCATGCTAATGCAAAACTTGTTATTCTAGCAACATTCTACATTTATAGTAGCATTAATTAAAACATGTTCCTATTTTGGGGCTTTTCTGAAACCATTATTTGTGGCTTTGTCCAGATTTCTTATGCTAAGAGGTTGAGAGGAACGTATCCATGTCTGGTACAGGACAGTGCTGAAGCACTGCTCAGCAGCTTCCTGGAAGTTACAAAATTGAACTTTTAGCTAAGGTTTGACTGGATAGCCCACATCCCACACAAAACAAAAGAAGGAGATAGCATGTAAGAAAGGGGGGGGGGCATTACTCAATACTACCTATACCATGTTACAGATTTAGAAATATCTATGGCTATGGATACTAAATGCTTTGCCCTTATCAACTAAGTGACTATAAGAAATCCTACCATAAAATAAGATGTTGTACAGTGATTTTATGCATCAAATGTTGGAATCCTGAGAACTGCCAGGATACTGGGTCAAAACACTAATTAAGCAGCTCAAATAATCACCCACTATCTGGTAGTTGCAGAAATGGTAACCCTTCCTATCCTGGTACCATTCCCACCATGGTCCAAATGGGGCCCTAATAACAACTTATGTAAAATCTCATACACCACACCAAATACTTCAGGAGTGCAAGCCATTCCATAGAAGGCACACATTGTAGTGGCACAGCCCTGAAACAACACTTGGAAACGCACACACACACACATTTATATATATATGTATATATATATATATATATATATATATATATATATATATATATATATATATATATATATATATATATATATATATATATATATATATATACTGAGCCACCTGTCACAAGATTATGTTAAGAAACTACTGAGTTATCTTTAGATGCAACATTTGTTACTGTGAAAGTGCTTATGTGAAGAGACGCTGCAATGTGGCATTTTATATTGTATAAAGAATACTTCAAAATATCATTGTTCACATTGTGTATCTCATACTCTGTGCCTTTTCAAGAACTGTGAGCTTCGGAATAATATATTCAAATGTGAAGACATTATACATATGGCAATATGTGGAAACCACGAGAATCAATTCAGAAAGTTTACCGTGAGATGTACATAACATGTACTCCTTGAGGTAACCATTTTATTATTCAGAGACATCTTTATCATGGTGCTACAACATGAAATGTAGTGCCATGCTGGCTGGGATAAATAATTCTGAGGCATTCTTTGTGATAGGCATGAGCTAGTTAGCCATGTGCTGTCTCTTGAAACTGCCTGTAATAAGGCATTTATGCAGTTGAATGATTCAGAAACTCAAATGAATAAGTTACATGGCTGCTCCTGGCCACTTATGATATTGAACACATCCAAAGCTATTGTGCTTCTATTGCAGTAGAGAACAATGGTATGAAGTATAATAGACAGGTAGTGTTGGAGGTGTGTGCATGTGTGTATGCAAGAGGCTGTTTGTGTGAATGCATGTGTAAGGGTGTGTGTATGTGTGTGTGTGTGTCTGCCTGATAAGTGATGTATAGTAAGGGGGTAGGGCAGATCTGTGTTTGTGTGTATATGCTCATGTGTGTGCGCATTATTGTGTGAGTGTGTGT